>NC_061111.1:137493299-137566103 GCF_002878395.1 Capsicum annuum
GGTTGAGGTAGGAGATGGGTTAAATATAGTTGAAAATCTAACTTGGTTTGTGTGTTCATATTAACTATTTCTTTGTATACTTATTAGAAGAAAGTAAATTATTGAATAATATCCTAAGAGTTAATTACATATAATGAGGTTATACTAGAGGCTTGTTGATTGTACAAGTGTAGTTATTTATTCTTATTGTGGTTGTGTGATGAGCTAGTAAAGGACATCTTTACAGGATTTATTATTAATATTATGAGATAAGCTAGAAAAATCCACAAGATTGGTTTGTATAAGGTTGACATACAATATATGTTTGGGATATTTTGTATGTGGACAAAAGATCGTCCCCTATAGGTCATGGCTAGTAGGGGACAATAAGACCCTTAGTATATATGTACAAGGTATCAATGAGTTTGATGGTTCCTTAAGTGGACTAGGTTTGTGATTACTGTTATTGATATTTTATTATGATTGTTAAAATGGATCTTCTAGTGTTCTGGGGAAAAAATAAAAAGGAATGACTTATCTACTGTAGATTTCTACTTACTTATGTATTTGAGGCAAGGTGTAACTTATTGATGTTGCTTCATGGTTTTGTTGACTTATTTAATGTTGGTAGTCATGGTCCTGACTTAGTATATTGTCTATATGGGCTTACACTTGATTGAAATCTTTGGTGTTGTTTGAAAAAGGCTAAATGGTACATATTTAAGGTAAAGGTAATTATTGGGTGTTCATAATTGTACTTGTTTACTAATTATGGTTATTTAGTCATATTTATTATCTTGGGTTGACTGATGAACATACCACTACATAGTGGCTTTGTACTAATACTACCTGTGCTCTTCTATTTGTTAAGTACAAAGCCTTTTCCAGCTACTTAATCAAGACCTCAACTTTAGATCAAAGTGCATTTCAACTCAAAGGTGAATCACATCTTTTGGGCATCCATGAGTCCTCTGCTTAGTTCTTATCTATTTGCTTTAGATATGGATATTTTCATTCATTTATGGGTTGGACACATTTGTTGACCATTATAGTGTTTTGGTATAATGACTTTCAAATTCTTGAGGTATTTTAGTCTTTTTTTTTATTTTCTAAAATTGGTTTTATTATTAAACTATACAAGATATTCAGTTATAAAAAGGATTGGTTAGTTTCTCTTAAGTTATATTAAGTGTAGGTAGTGAGTAGTTTGGGTTAGATAGTTCTCCTAACGAAGGTTAATGGGGGTTTTATTCTCAATGTATTTGGATTGTAAAAAAGTTGGTGCCAAAGCCCTAGGTTCGTTGATCTTGTTGAACCAAATAGGTCCAGTATGGTCATGCAAAGTGGTATGGAAATGTTTGTACTTTTCTTTGAAGGCTTATAGAAATTTAAGGAAATTATCACTTTATTTTTTGTTCTATAATTTGATTCTAATTAGGATTGGTCGATAAAAAGTAGTATCTGACCCTATTTTATTCTTTCGTCCACAAATGATAAACAATAAAGCTAATAGAGCCAAAGCAACAACCCACCCATACACCAACAGTCCCAATTGAGGAATTACTTATTCAAGGTTGAGAAAAGGATAGAGAAAGAGGGAGAGACAGAGAAACACTTGCCAGAGGTGGATCTTGAGAGTTATCTAACATAGTCCTATAGAGATATGAGATACCTCCCCTACCCCAAGATCAGTTTGATAACATTTTGAATAAGGATATCATGGAATACGAAGAGGCAACACTAGCTGGAGGTATATCTCTTCCTGAGATATCGTTAGAGTTGATCCAGTAGGTTCTTACTTTTCTGAGTAGGTTTCTAAATTGGAGTTGATCCTGCTATGCCTATTTATAAGTTCTTAGGTGCTCAATCGACTACCACTTTTTCTCCCAGGATAGATGAGGATTTAAGGGCTGAGATTTTCCCTTGTCATGTGTTAGGTCCTATCATGACTAGGGACTGAACATAAAATGCTGAATAATTTTGTAAGATGAGACCTCCTACTTTGTTGGTTCTAAGACTGAGGATGTGTTCAAGTTCATAGTTGATTGTTATGAGAGGCCACATAAAATGGGTATCATGAAGCAACATGGTATTAAGTTCGTAACCTTCCAACTATAGGGTGATACAATCTAGTGGTAGATTTTATGTGGAGTTTTAGTCACCAACCTTACCTCCACCGAGATAGTCTTAATTCCATACATTATTTTTTGAAAAATATGCGCTACATGCTCTCTTTGATGATAAAAATGATGAGTTTTAGACCGTTCAGTAGAGAAATATATTTGGTTCAACCTATGAGTCTAAGTTTTATTCCTTGTTCCATTATTCTACTCAATTGCTTAGTACTAAAAAGAGAGAGGGTTTAGTTATTGTGAAAGGTTTGAATATTGACTTTCCGATTTTAGCTATGAATATAACTGCTACTGGAAAGACCTTCAGTGATATTGTTGATAATGTGAAGAAGGTTGAAAAACTCAAACAGGTTGTCTAGGCTAAGGTTATAGGAAGAAAATCCTAGAATATGCTAACTTCGATGGATTTTAATCTAAGGCTTATAGTCATCAGGCCTATCCAATTCTCCATATTCAATTAGTTCTCCTAGCTACTACAGTGGGTTTATAAAAAACCAGTCATTAGTCATCAATTATGAGAAACCAAGGGGATTCATATGCTTCTGCTGGAAGGCCTTCACTAGATTGAGGTTTCTATAATTGTGGTATTATGGTGCACTTTATAAGATGGTTTTCAGGGGCAACAAGTGTCTTGTGATATGGTTTATGTTGGTTAAGGTGGCAGAGGTAATGTTAGAGGTCGTCCATAGAGTGGGCGAGGTAATTATTAGGGAGGCTATAGTAGAAATTGAGGTGGTGATAATGAAGGAAGATTTGGTACTTAGCCTGCTAGGAAGGTTTCCCATATTAATGATAGAGATCATTATTATGCCATCTAGGCAAGACCGGGCTTAAGTCTTCATATACTGTTATTACAGATACTACTCTTTTCTGTGATCGGATAGCTACTATCTTGTTTGATCCTGGTTCCACTTATTTTTATGTATTTATTAAATTTACCTTGGGATTGGACATAGTTTATGATATGCTTGATTCTCATGTACATATGTCTACTCTAGTTGGAGACTCTGTGGTAGTGATCCAAATGTATAGTACTTTTTTTTTTGTGTTTATGGTTTCCAGAAAGAGGTAGATTTGATAATCTTGGATATGCTTGATTTTGACATCATCCTAGTTATGACTTGACTATCTTTGTATCATGTTGTTCAAAATTATAATGTTAAGAATGTGACCTTAGAGATGACTAAGATGGATAAGTAAGAGTGGGAAGGTATGTATAAGCCAAGACTAATGAAAATTCTATCTTTTATTTGGGCTAAGAAGTTAGTTAGGAGGGAGAGTTTATCCTTGCTAGTATATCTTTGGGATGTTAGTGCCGAGTCCCCTACTATTGAGTCAGTTCTTGCAGTGTCAGAGTTTTCGGAGGTATTTCCCATAGACATGCTTGGAATGCCTCTAGATCGGGGTATTGAGTTTTGCATTAAGTTGAAGTCGGGCATTCGCTTAATTTCTATTCCTTCTTTTATTGAATGGCTCTAGCTAAGCTGAGATAATTCAAGACTCAGTTGTAAGAGTTACATGATAAGAGATTTATTCATCATTGAGCTTTGCCTTAGGTTTGCTCCAATATTGTTCGTTAAGAAAAAAATGGTATCATGAGAATTTTTATTGACTAAATAAAGATGAAAAAGGTTATCATTAGGAAAAAGTATCCATGTCCTCGGATAGATGATCTCTTTAATCAGTTGTGGGGTGTTTCAATTTTCTCCAAGATAGAATTGAGGTTAGGTTATACTAGTTAAAGATTTTTCTTAAAGATATACTCAAGACAACTTTCAAGATTCGGTATAGGCATTAAAGTATCTTAGTAGTGTCCTTTGGGTTGACTAATTCACCAACAACCTTCAAAAGTTTGATGAATGGTATTTTCAAGTCTTTTGGATATTTTGTAATTGTTTTTATCGACAACATTTTGGTTACTACAAAAGTAAGGGGGACATATAGTTCAAGTTTTTTTCTTCTATAGTTTTGGGGATTTTGAAGGAGAAACAATTTCATGCTAAGTTCTCTAAATGTGTATTTTGGAAGCCTTCTGTAGCTTTTTTGGGCATATGGTTTCAAATAAAGGGGTGATGGTAGATCCCTAAAAGATTGAAGTTGTTAAGAGTTCTTCGACCTAGCTCTGTGACTGAGGTTAGGAGTTTCTTGAATCTTGCTAATTACTGTAACAACCTATTTCGTCGTTACTAAATTATTCATAATAAATTCATGAAAATTCTTAATTTTTATTCCTCAATATTAATTTAGGTTCCAAATTAGCCAATATTTTATTTATTATGTCACCTTATACTTTTCGACGAAGATTTTAGCCCTTGGATGTGTCTAGATGGACTAAAGCTCGATGAATTTAAGTATTCATGAGTTCTAATATCAATAACTTAGTTTGAAATATCTTTATCTATTAATTAAGGTCATACAATATCCCTAACACAAAGTTAAGTTTACAACTTTATTTTCGATAGAGTTTCAATGCGTTTTCATTAGGGTCAACTTCAAACGATCATATCTCTTAGAATATCACGAGTTATGAAACCAAATACCCACCAAATTAAATATCTCTAAGTCCTTTTTCTAACGCAACAAACCGTTCCTTAATCCAAATTCGGAGTAAAAAGTTATGACTATTTTACTGAGCACTATCCAGGTTGAAGCGGGATTTTACTATAGCAAAAATTTTGATGGTATTTAAATCAGCTTCAGCCTTATTTTAAGTCTAAAAACCTCAAATTTCATTTCCTAACCCTTGAGAGGTGATTTCCCAAGGCTTAAGGTGAAATTCCTTCATTGAGGTAAGTTTTTCCATTATTTTCTTCGTCTTTTAATCTTTTAACATCTTAGAATCCTTAGAAAGACCTTTAATGGTGGAATCCTTTTGGGAAATACTCATGAGTGTTTTTAATATGACATGGAGCTGATCGTAAACTGTGAATTAAAGATTTCTAACATGAATTTCATAAACTAGATTATGAATTTTGATGTTTAGGAACCTTGAATTCTGTAAAGATGAGACCTTTAGCATAAAAACTCCATTAATGGAGATGAGTTAAGCTTGAAAGAGCTAATTAATGTCTAATTGACATTAGAAATGATATAGACTTTGAATTAAGGGTAGAATTAGTGGGTTTGAAGAGTAAATATTTAATTACTCTTATACTTGCTTGAATTTTAGATGATTGATTATTCCAAGGCATGAAAGAAAGGAAAGATACATTCTTTTTGCAGCTTGGTTCTTCCAAAATCTTAGCGTCCAGGTAGGCTAGGTTTAGTGAGTAGAAGATTGTGTTATTTTATGTTTTCATAATTTAGAATTGATAGGAGAAAACATGTCTAGGCCTGCGGGCATGGAGTTGGGGTTGATAAGGGCACGAGTACTTAACTTTAATCCCAAAAGCTATATTATTAATTGATTATGTGATATTTATGATATTATGTGTTATGTGCCCAAAATGAGATTGTTGTAAATGTAGTATATGAAAATGATATTTTTTTAGTTGTTCTAGTGATAAACCTAGTTGAGTTGTAATGGTATTAGGTCGTATGTATTGTGCCATAATATGATGAGGAGAACTATGCTAAGATTGAATATTATGAGCATAGTAATATATAAAGGATAGATGACTTGAATTAGTGTGATGATTGTATTATGTGGAAAGAGGTAGAGGATAATGATACGCGTGAATGTGCTAGTTATAGGTGGTGATTTTAGTACCCAAGTTACGATATTTAAGAAGGTAATGATATTTTTAATAATTAATGAGTAATTAAGACTTCAATAGTGATTTGTATTTGTAAGAATTAAATTTTGATTTATTTTATGATATTCTTGTTTTGATATTGATAAAAATACTATATCTATTGGATGCCCATGGGAGGCTAAATTGATGATAATGATGGTTTATTAAATTGTGCCTATGAGTGACTTATTTGATAATGATAACTCCTTAAAGTAACGCTATGAATACTTGTTGATTGGTATTAGGACATGCTTGAAATTGTTGATGCTTGGATTGTTGATGCATGTATAAATAATTGTTGAAAATTTACTTGATGGAATTGTCTTATGACTTTAAGTGTACTTGTAAACTTGGTACATTGTTGTATGCTGTGAGGTTGTATAAATTTGATATTGATAATACTTGTTTATGGTGGATGAGTACCACGTCAGTACGTATATGTGTATGTTGGATCGAGTACCACTCCGGTATGAATATGTATATATTTGATCTGGTACTACGCTGGTACAGATATGTGTATGTTGGGTTGGGTACCATGTCGATATGGATATGTATTTATTGGATCAGGTACCACGCTGATACAAATATGTATATATTGGATCGGGTACCATGCCGGTACGGATATGTATATATTGGATCGGGTACCACGCCGGTACGGATAAGTATATGTTGGATTAGGTACCACGCCAGTACAGATATGTATATGTTGGATCAGGTACGACGCTGGTAGGGATATGTATATGTTGGATCGGGTACCACGCCGGTATGGTACATGAACATAGATTTTTCCCTTCAGGTAATGAATGTTTAGGAAAAAATAAGTCCCATAGCATGTGTGTACATATTTTTATTGAGTTTGTGGATGTTTACAGTAAGGTTGATACTCTTGATGGTTATGTGGCTTGTTTGTAAGCACCGTTTGATCTGTTATTGTTGTATTGTTAATTCATTGGGTATTTGATTGTGTGATATGTATTTGAAAAAGTGAAACTTCTTACTTAATTATATGTTGGTGGACTTGCTTTATTTATACGTGTTTTAATGGTAGCTTACCAGAATGGATGGTTATCATTCTTTAATATTACAACAGAGCATTTGGTTGTTAGCTCGAGAATTTAGTGTGGATGGTCTATGATTACAGGTTTGTTCCTGTGAATATGAGTAATGAATAAGATAAAGTGAATAAAGAGGAATATTGTTGTATTAGTGTTAGATTGTGGCTGATGGTGTGAATTAATGAGGTGAGAGTATGTTAGTAGCGAATATTATATTGATGGTGTTGGAAGAGTAGTTGGATGTTGTAAATTATTTAGCTAAATTAATAATATTATTACAACCTTAGTTGAATTATATTCCATTCAAGATGTCATGATTTATTTTCGTTAATTCTATTTTATGATTATATGAACTAACACGGTTGACCGATGATGCCTACCAGTACGTGTGGTTGTACTGATCCTACTTTTCTACATTCCTTCTTGGAGTGTAGACTGGGTGCAGGTTAGTTGCAGTTACTAGATGGATGACGATATTCAATACTAACTTCTGTACTTTCTTCCAAGCAGATGTTAGAGTCTTTGTATAATTTATTTTATTATCAGTCTATGTTGTAGTAGATAGCTCTTGTATATTTCTGGCCAAGTCTTGTGATAGTGAAGGACATTTGTAAGAAGTTTTAGAAAAAAAATTATTTATTAGTATTTAATTTACTTTATTATATTTAATCCATTATTTCTTAAAAATAGAAGTCTTCCGCATATTTTTAGTTGGTTAATAAGGGCTCTCCTAATTATTTAGAATAGTGTAGGTGCCCGCACAGTCTGTTTGTCTGGGTCATGACAATTACTATCACAGGTTTGTCAAGAACTTTGTCTCTATTGCTACATACTTTCAAGACTGACCCAAAAAGAGGTTCCATTTGTATAGTTTTACAAGTGTTAGGAGAGCTTTCAAAATCTCAAAAATCCTTTGATTGTAACTCCCATTCATGCCTTGCCAACTGGAGGTGAGGACTTTATTGTATTTTTTAAATGTTTTACGCTCTGGTTTGGATATTGTGTTAATGCAAGATACAAATATAATTGCCTATGCTTCAAGAAACTGGACACCTCATGAGACGAATTTTCTAACCCATGACTTGGAGTTGCCGTAGTGGTTTTTACACTTGAGATTTGGAGTCACTCCCTCTATTGTGTCAAGTGTGAATGTTTGCAGACCAACGCAACTTGTAATATGTTTTCACCCAAAGAGATTAGAATTTCAGGTAAATGCTGTACATGGAATTATTAAAGGATTATGATGAGACCATTCAATACCATTTATGTACTATAGAAATATAGCACTTTTGACGCTTAAAATAATAAAAATATTTAAGTTTATTAGGTTGTTTTGTTAGATATGATGTGTTTTGGTTATGTTTTGCAGAAAACTATGATTTGGATGCTGAGTTCATGAAAATGATGAAAAATGGTGTTTGTGGCTACTTATTTGATATTTTGGGTATTTGTGACTCTTTCCGGATGTTCGTGACCAAAGCATATGATGAAAGTTGAAGATTTAAAGCTTGATTGCAAGCATTGGAAGGCCTAACACTTACTTATGTCTATATATAGAGCACATGTAGCACATGTGGTCTGTATAAGACTAAGTTAAGTGCCAAAATTGAAGATTCCAAGAGTAAAAGAGTTAACAAAAATAACTTCCGGCACTTACCTATGTCAACACGTGGACCACATATAGCACATGTGGACCATAAGTGGTTAAGGTAAGTGCCAGAAGTCCAAAAGACTGCAGCCAAAATCCCGAGAGCAAAAGCTGTATCATTTTTTGTTTTGGCACATGTAGGTGTCTAAATCCACCCAGCCTCAGGCTACATGTGGCACATTGCACCCAAGGCCAAGCCGCATGCTGACACCACATGTGGCCACCAACCCGTTTTTGTCCTTTATTCGTCTGGGCTTTGATTTTAAGGTTTCCCCATGTACTATAAATACTCCTTATGTGTTTTTAGTAGAAGTTACGCACTTTTTATACATACAAACATGTTTTGATTTTGATATTTGATTTTGGTCTTGGAATTCTCTTGTATTAATTTCGGTTGATTAATTCAGTCATGGTTTTGGGTTCTTACTTGTGATTATTGTGATTTCATCTTATTCTTTCAATCATGAATGTTGTTGATTATTTAACAAGCATGAGTGGCTAAAAACTGTTTTCTAGGGTTGTGGAAACCCTGGCAAATTGACGAAGTAGTGAAAGTGCTATTGTTGTTCTGAACCGATACCCATGCATGCATTGTATTATCTTCACTTTAATAGTTATCTTAGCGGTTACAAATGTTAGGATCCTGCCTAGATTATTGCTACTTACTCCAAAAGAGGAGTAGTGACTAGGAAAAGATAATTACAGTAGTAATTTGAAGTTTAGCTGTCGATCCACGCTAATAGGTATTATCTAAGTAAGATGCTTAACTGTCATCTAATAAATAGAGACTCAAAAGGTAATAGTTAATTGGGATTAAGATAAGGGTTAGTAAGGCAACATCCTGAGACTCAAAAGGTAAAGGGTAAAGTCTATCAGCTCATCCTAAAGACTATTGATGGTAAATAACTTATCAGATTCAACATGCAAGGTATCATGTTGGTTCAAAAAATCACGATAAGCCTACGGAGTTGAGAAGCCAGGAGGAACAATATCCTAGTGTTCACCTATGAATGATTACATCTAAAATTGATATTTGCTACTTCTTTGATTTTGTTACTCAAAACAAATTGATATTCATCACTTCTTCAATATTGTTACAGTTCTGCCCATTGATTACAATAGATGAGAGCCACGATTCTATGTATTCACTTGGGATTTGACCCATCCTTCGTTGAGTTACTATATTTGATAGCGACTATAAAATCATCAGAGTGAAGTTATAGCTAGGGCGTTATCAAATTTTGGCACCGTTGCCAGAGAATACAGTGTTGATTTATGAATTAAAGTTGTTGCAGTTTTTAGGTCTTTTTGTTTTTTTTCATAGTTAGGTATAGAACGGTGTATGCCTAGAACAACGAGTATAGGCAATCCCTTACTCCCACCAAATCTGAATCCAGAGAGGATCCTACAAACACCTTGTAGGATGATGGAACCAAAAAGAGATAATATTCTTGAAGGGGTTTGTAATGATATGCCTCCCCCTCCTACTGAAGGAATTTAGTACATTATTGATCTATAGACAAGGGTACTTTTAGAACAAGTCGCTAATGAGAGAAGCGTAGTAGAAAAAGTTCAGTGCATAGATCGGGAGGCAGAGTTTGCTGAGCAGAGACAGGCAATAGACCACCGAGCAGTACTTGGTGGAAATCAAAACAAGAATCAGAGGTGGCTATCCTCAAGTAATCCCAACATATCATTATGTTCATCCTTACGAGGATGATGAAAAAGATCTGGGATACGTTGAGCCGTCAGAGGATGGAGTCATTATTCCTCTTGATTTACCCCCAGGCATTACGTTTGACATAACGAGCGCAAAAATCCAACTCTTAAATCTGAAGGGTGTATTTACGGGTTTGCCTACAGACGACGTAGATATGCACCTCACAAATTTCATAAGGATCTGCAGTTCATATACAAATCTAGGGGTGAATGAGGAATCACTTAGACTGAGGTTGTTCCTCTTCTCACTTACTGGAGAAGCGTCTTTATGGCTAGGGGAAATTTCAAGAGCATCTATCACTACATGGAATGAGTTACGCAGACAATTCTTGAATAGATTCTTTTCTTTATCTAGGGTTTTGTAGCTCAAGGATAAGATCTATAATTTTAAGCAGCTACAGTCAGAATCTATATATGAGCATGGTTCAGGTTCATGAAGAAGCTTAGCATGGTGCCCAACCATTGAATTTCAGGGCCAAGCTTGTTCAAGATATTCTATAGAGCCCCGACTATCATTTTTAGAGCTATGGCAGACACTATCTCTGGAGAAGCCTTTATGAGATTGAGATGGGAGATAACTTCTAGTATTATGGATCAGATCTCACTAACTAACCGAGGGTGGCAAACTCAGGAAGTTGAGAGAGGTTCTGTCACTTATACCATTAGAGTTTCTAATAAGCAGAGAGTGGCTAAACATGTTATAGCTCAGGATATTTCACTATTACGAACTGATATTGGTGACTTAGAAAAATAGTTTGCAATAATAAATTTTGTAAAGGTTAATACAGTAGAGGAACAGGGTGAAGCCTTCAAAGCTTATAAATCTGAGTTAGAGGAGGACACAAAGTATTTAAATTGTCACTTGGCAGGTTTCCGAGCTCAAGGGAAAGGAAACCAAAGTCAGAACTATTATGATAACAAAGACAATGAATGGAGATGAATAGATGATTACAAGGAAAAGAAAGATTGGTACATTCCACCCGGAAAAAGAGATGCAAAATCAATAATGGAAGAGATATTGACTAAGTAGGTAAAGGGTCAAGAAAATTAGGAGATCAACTTTAAGGAGATTAAGGCTGACGTTTTAGGGTTGACCCAAAAGGTTGAATCCCATGCCAATATTATCAAGCAGTTGGAGTAACAATTTAGGCGTATGTTAGCAACACTAAAACAGAGGTAGCCAGCTACTTTTTTGAGAAACACTGTTCAAATTTTGAAAAATGACGGTCATGTTATTGCCATTACCACAAGGAGTTGTATGACTACAGTAGATCTCTCTTGCCTGCTGCGGAAGTGCCAAGACATGATGAGGCTGCTATTAATGAGATACCTATTATGGAGTTAGAAAAGGCAACAGGTGGTAATGATATAATTAGTAATGAAAGAGGTAAGGGTTTAGCTGTTGAGCTAGAAATAAGATAAATTCTAAGACCACCCCTACCTTTTTCTCAGCGACTGAAGCAGAAAATATAGGAAGAAAAATTCAAGCGATTCATTGAGATGCTGAAAGAGTTGATCTTGAATATTCCTCTTCTTGAGGTGTTGGAGTAGATTCCTGGATATGTTAGGTTTATTAAGTAATTGGTCAAAGAAAAGAAAAGATCTACGATTGAGGATGCTGATGGGTTGCACCACTATATGTCAGTCACTACTAGGTCTCTGGATCAAAAAAAGAATGATCCCAGAGCATTTATTATACCATGTACTATTGGGTCATCTTGGTTTGCTAGAGCCTTGTGTGACTTAGGATACAATATAAATTTGATGAGGTTGACTGTTCAAGAAATTGGGCTTGAAACTTTCTAAACCGACTGCAATGCGGCTATTCATAGATTATCACATAATGAAGAAACTTGTGGGAATTTCATTCGGTGTGATTGTGAGAGTTGATAACTTCATCTTTCTGGATGACTTTGCTAATCTGGGCTATGAGGTTGACACCAATATGCCCATCCTATTAAGGAGACCATTTATAGCCACAGGTAGAGTGATAGTTGACATGGAAAATGAAGAGCTAAAGTTTAGAGCCAGTGGCGAGGAGGCCACATTCAACATTCAAAAATCAATGGAGCACCTAACTGACATGAGGGTGGCCTTAGTGTTTGATTGTACCAAGAGGGTACTCTTATGGGTATCTTGATGAATTTTGAGTAATCAAGGTACCCATATTATGCCGCGATATTAAATCAAGCGTTGCATGGGAGGAAACCCATGGGCTTGTTGGTGAAGTCTGAGTAACCAACACAATCACTTCGTGCAGTAACGTTAAATCAAGTATTGGGTGGGAGGCAACCTATTATTTTAGTGTTCACTTTTTGTTTGTTTTTATTTTGTAGGTTTATATCTTATGAACTTACCTGGAATATGGTAAGATTATGACATGCATAAATTTCCAGGTAAGGGGATTGTGTGACCAACCCATCAGGGTGACAAGTCCTAAACAGGACAAGTAAAGCTGGCAAAAATTGTAGAGATCAAATTTTGAGGATGAGAATGGAATGTTGTGGACTCTAGCACATAATCATACTTTTGGTACCATAAACACCTATTCACTTTTTGTTTTTTTTTCTTTTGTAGGTTTATATCTTATGAACTTACCCGAAATACGGTAAGATTACGACATGCATAAATTTTCAAGTAAGGGAATTGTGTGACCAACCCATCAGGGTCACGAGTCCTACACGGGCCAAGTAAAGTGTGCAAAAACTTAAAAGATGAAATTTTGAGGATAAGAATGGAATGTTGTGGACTTTGGCACATAATCATACTTTTGGTACTATAAACACAAGTTACAGGACCATAAGCAGCTGGGAAAACATTAAAATGTCAATTCAAAAATGCAGATATCCTTAATATATTATCATAATCCACTCACCAAGAATACTATAGCATTAAACACAACAATTTAGATCTCAAAACAACACAACATTCAAGGCGATGAACTAGAAACACGAGCTAAGCATAGGCTAATTTCACTTTGATCTTTAACTCATTTTTTTGACTCATGTCTTAATGCAATTGACCCTTAAACATTATAAACAAGTTGTTTCAAATATAAATACACAATAATAGACTTAAAAATCATTAATTCACATTAGAACCCAACACAATAGACTAGACAAGTACCTAGCTCAAGTTAGTAACACTAGTTTTCTTGGTTGAACTCTAAATGATCAATTTGAATCAAAAATTTCTTGGAAACACCATAAAGATTGTACACACATAAATGGACACTTAAATTCACATTTATATCATTATCAACACATTAATCAAATGAATCATCCTCAAAACAAGGCTTAAAAGGCTAGAATAATAACGCTAGAATGCATAAATACACCCAACATCACCACCCCATACTTAAAGCCTTGTTTGTCCTCGAACAATTCTTCACTTTAAGAATCAAGATTTAAAGAGACTCCATACTTGTACAACATGAAAGACACTCAATCTAGCACTACAATGACTACACGAATGCAAGTTACTACACTAAGCATGTATACACAATTAAAAGAGCATAAACACTACCACAAAATATCCTAGCCTTAAGAATTGACTCACTTAATTGGAAAACACATGATTATCATTCAATAAAGGACATCATACAAATCACCCATATTCATCAAACATGTGCCCCTCACAATAAGAGAGTTACCCATAATCACTCATAATAATGTAATTTATAACATAATAGGTACAAGAATCAAATTACGCTCACTCTCACAAGGAATTCACAAGTCACACACAATGAACCATAGGTTTTCCCTTAGTGTAATGCTCCACTAATATTTGAATGTAAAGTTTAAGATCAATTAGGACTTTTTTGAGTTGTAATATAGGCTAGGGAACGGGTACAAACTATGTAGAAATAGTGACTAACTGATGTGTGAGCAGATGTTAACACATTTAAGGTGAAAGATGCATTTTGGTTCTTAAGGAACTTTTATCATTTTTAATATTTTCTCTTTGATATTGTAGTAAAAGTTAAGATGCATGAAAATACATGCAAGCTCTATCGAGAAGGATGATTTTTGGTGAAAGATACAAGAAATTAAGTTCTGAAGATTTCTTCTAATGACTTGATCTAATAAGTTATCAGATCTATGATAAGCTATCAGACTATGTTGTCACACATAGGCAGAGAACAAAAAAATTGAAGATTTTCTGAAGACATATCCTGATAAGTTATCAGATCTCTGATAAGCCATCAGGCATGTCGTCACTCTAAAGAAGAAGGAAGCAATTGGAAGCAAGGTCTAACGACAAGTCTGATAAGTTATCAGACTTATGATAAGTCATCACACAGGTCGTCAGACAGATGAAGAGGACCTGATGACGTTCTCTGAAAACTTATCAGATTTGTGATAGGTTATCAGACATGTCGTCACCTAAAAAAAAAATTCTAAATTTTTAATTTTGAATTTTTCTTAAGTTACAAAAATAAATAGTAGATTTTTGGGTTTCATTGAGGGGTGGGACATCTGGAACTTATTCCAAGGGAGTATACTTTTCTTTTTGGGGCTCATAACTTAGAATTCAATATTCAACTCTTTGATTAGGTTTTGAGATTCTGCTCTTGAACTTGGAAGAGAATCAACATCAGAATTCATATTTTGTAAGTTTAATTTCTTTGAATGATGAATTTAATTGTTGATATCTCTTTATTTCTTATGTGGAACTAAAACTCACAACTAGGATTGTGGGATCTATGATTATTCCTCAATGGTTTTAATATTTGGTTAGGGTTTGAGTGATTGTGGGAACTTCATGATAATTCTTTTGTATTAATTATTTTCTGTTGGTTGCAAATAATAGGTCTTGCTTACTATTGATTTTTTTGAGATAAGAAATCAGCCCTAGTAAAAAGTGAATTATCAATTAGGATTTGAGAAGGTTAAGTTTTCATCTAATGATTAATGTTGTAATAAGATTAATCAACTCGACATAAAATCAATATGAATGGAATGTTTTCCTAAGTTCTAGAGAATTAGGGAGTTCAACATCTAGGAAGGTAGAGAAACACTTAGATGGACTATTGAAACTGATAATTTGGTGTTTCCTATAAGTCACGAAAATCCAATACTACAACTGTTATTCAATGGAGGATTACTAATCATAGTGATCACAACTCTAGTTTCTCTATAACATTGATCTGAAATATTATAGTTTAAGATTTGAGCCCTGAAGCAAATTAAAACTTTAACATTTATTTGGTCATTGAAAACCTCCATTTTATCATTTCATATCATTTGTTTGAATTTAATTTGTAGCTTTAGTTTCAAACTAGTTTAATCGCCACTCACATTATTCCTTGTGGATTCAACCCCGACTCTAAAGTTGGGTAAATATATTGATGATGACCGCCTTGCACTAAATTGATGTGTAAGTTGAGCGTTATAAAAAATGGCATTGTTACCGAGGAACAATTTGGCGTATGAGTTGGTTTGGAATTTTAGCCTACTTGCTTGAATTCAAACTTGTAAATATTTATTTTTAATTTTCTTTTATTTCTTCTATTAGGTAGATTTTTATTTTAGTTTACTTATTACTATGGCATCGTGGAATGAACATGAGCTTGGTGGTTAGAAATCTTATCTTGATGATCCATGTCCGTATTGTGATGGACCTCAGTTTTGTCAAGATTATAGATATGCTCCCCGGAGAGAGATGTGTGCACCATCTCTATTGTACCGGAAGAATGATTGTTCTTTATGTAGTGGTCAAGATGGACATTGGAGTGATTTCCCAAATGCCCCCTCCCCCTATTGTGCTAACCCAAATTTTTTTTTCTTCTTATGAGTTTGATAGGTCTTATGGTTAAGAATTATAAGAACAAAGCACCGAGAAGAGTGGAATTAAAGCTATGTTTCAATGAATGATGGATCTCTAAAAAAGACGTATGATATCGTATATGATATGTGTTAAGGCATAAATCCAATCAATCATGAGGATATTGATATAGAGGTCAATCATTCAAAGCATTCTTCTACATTATGGTTAGAGGATATCTTGTTTGTAGAATCATTTAAAATAATGGAAGAGTGTGAAAATGAGGAGAAAGAACCCTATATTGATGTTAAGCTTGATGTTGAGCAACCCTCAGTGATTTTCCAACCAACCATGAGAGATAATTCTAAGATTGAGGACATGGTGCTAGAGGCAAAAGAAGAAACAAAGAAAATCTCTAATAAAGACTTTATCCCAATTCGAAGTGAAGATGTTGAGAAGGTGAATAAAAGTGAGTGTGTAGTAGATAGTCAAAATTTTGAATTAGGATTGATTAGGCCTCACTCAAAGCACTTTTCTACATTATGTTTAGATGATATCTTATCTGTAGAATCATTTAAAATAGTAAAAGAGTGTGAAGACAAGGAACAAGAATCTTATATTCTTGATTTTACATTAGACAAGTAACATAAAAACACACCTCACTTTAAGGCCGAGTGATTTACCACGCTCAATCCATTACTTGACTTCTTAATTTTTGTACCACCCCTACAAGCGAGGCAAGAAGATTGATTCTAAGTGGGGGTGAAATTCATATCCTAAAGGTGGAGGAAAAAGTTGATGTAACCCAAGGTATTTTGTTATTTGTATTCATATTATGTGATTGACATCAGATTTTTGCACCCATGGTGCCACAAGTATGTTTCTAACTCTCTTGTTTTAGTTTAACGCATTGGGGACATTGAATGATTTTAAGTTGAGCGTGGGGCTACTTGTAGATGTTGATATCCTCTTGGGGTTTTTGTTGTCGTACCTCTTTTCTCCGGAGTCTTATTCCTAATAGAGCCAGTATGTTTAGGCGTATTGTGTGTATTTTGTGACGTGTTGTGGTTAATTAGAGAAAACTAAGTATCTAGGACAGTTGACATATTTTTATTGATGTTTCTTGGAATGATAAATACCTCCCTAATTGTCTGTCGGGTAACTGTGTGATATGCATCTATATGTGACTACTGTGAATCTTTTTAGGGCATTAGTACTAGGGACATAATAATCACTGCCAATAATTGCATGAACCGAATGGGTAGTAGCTTCTGATGTACCTCTATTCCATGTGTGTGTGAGATACTACCTAGTTCTCGTTGTGTGTTAAAGCCAGAACTTGCCCGGTTACTCTTGCCTTGGTTGTAGGATAGCGGTTAGGAAAGGATCATAGGCCGTTGTTGATATTAGTCAACTTTTAGACTAAATGACCTTCCATATGTGAATAACATCCCTTGATCCTGATTTTTTGCCTGAATGCCTATTCTTTTTATTATACCTATCACCATCTCATTTGTATCACAATGAACCTATTTTGGCACTGGTCCTCCTTGGATATTATGTACTTTGACTTAGGCAAATAGCCTAAGTTGAGGGTGGCTATTATAGGGGTGCGTGATATAAAGTGAGTATGAAGAAGGGTATTAATATATATATATATATATATATATGCAAGGCTGGGTGTGGTAGAAAAAGAATGAGAAAAGAAAAGTCATGAAAAAAATGAATGACTAAATGACCACATCCATCCTAAATTTGCTTAATCAAGAAAGGGAGAAATAAGGTAAAGGTTGATAAGTGAGACCCCAAAAATAGTGTAGTGCTAAGGAGGCTTATGGTACTTGGCATACATTGACTGAAACTTCTTTCTGAGAGCGAGTGTATCTTGACCGTCCCCTTATTGACATACTTGATTTCATAGATGAGTGAAGAGGGACTTCTTTATTGTAAGGGCACATTGATTGAATTGCTAGCTGCTTACAAGTTTGCGTAATGTAACTTGTATATATGCATGGTTATTATTGCTAATTTGATGTCATATACTGATTCCCTAGGGTCACATTATTGATCTTCATTGATATACACATCTGGGTTTTAAAGTGATTAAAAATGAAGAGGGTAATATGTTTTGAGCTAAACTTGATAATCAACTGTCATAGGTATCTTATATGTCTCTTGGTTAAGCATCATAGCATAGTGTTTCAGTTGCTTGAGGACAACAATCGTTTTAAGTTAAGGGTGTTAATGTATGTACAGATTCTAACATATTTTAGGCTTTTAACTGAGAATAATTTCAAAGTCTTAATCAACTTGTGTTGTTTTGATTATTTTCTCTTTGATATTTCCGTACAAGTCAAGATGCATGGAAAAATATGAAAGCTCCATCAAAAAGGATGATTCTTGGTGAAAGATTCAAGAAATTAAGTTCTAAAGATTTCTTCTGATGACTAGGTCTTATAAGCTATCAGATCTGTGATAAGCTATCAGACCATGTCGTCAAACATAGGCAGATAACAAAAAAATGGAAGATTTTCTGATGACATATCCTGATAAGATATCAGATCTCTGATAAGCCATCAGGCATGTCGTCACTCAGAAGTAGAAGGCAAAAATTGGAAGCAAGGTCTGACGATAAGTCTGATAAGTTATCGGACTTGTGATAAGTCATCACACAGGTCGTCAGATAGATGAAGAGGACCTGATGACATTCTCCGATAACTTATTAGATTTGTGATAGGTAATCAGACATGTCATCACCTAAATAGCATCTTTTAGGGTTTCATTGAGGGGTGGAACATCTGGAACTTATTCCAAGGGAGTTTACTTTTGTTTTTGGGGCTCTTAACTTAGAATTCAATATTCAACTCTTTGATTGGGTTTTGAGATTTTTCTCTTGAACTTGGAAGTGAATCAACTTCAGACTTCATCTTTTGTAAATTTAATTACTTTGGATGATGAATATAATTGTTGCTATCTCTTTCTTTCTCATGTGGAACTAAAATACACAACTAGGTTTGTGGGATCTATGATTATTCCTCCATAGATTTAATATTTTGTTTGGGTTTGAGCGATTGTGGGAACATTTTGATAATTGTTTTGTATTAATTATTTTCTATTGGTTGCAAACAATAGGCCTTGCTTACTTTTGACTTGTTTAAGATAAGAAATCAACCCTAGTAAAAAGTGAATTATCAACGAGGAATTGGGAAGGTTAAGTTCTCATCTAATGGTTAATGTTATAACAAGATTGATCAACTTGAGATAAAATTAGCATGAATAGAATGTTTTCCTAAGTTCAAGAGAATTAGGGAGTTCAACATCTAGGTAGGTCAAGAAACACTTAGATGGACTATCAAAACTGATAATTTGGTGTTTCCCGTAAGTCACGAGAATCCAATACTACAACTGTTATTCAATGGAGGATTACTAATCATAGTGATCACAACTCTAGTTTCTCTATATCATTGATTTGAAATATTGTATTTTAAGATTTGAGCTCTGAAGTAAATTAAAACTTTAACATTTGTTTGATCATTGAAAAACCCCATTTTATCTTTTCATATCATTTGTTTGAATTTAACATTAGCTTTAGTTTCAAACTAGTTTAATCACCACTCACATTGTTCCCTGTGGATTCGACCCCGACTCCAAAGTTGGGTAAATATATTGGCGATGACCGCCTTGCACTAAATTGACATGTAAGTTGAGAGTTATCAAAAATGGCACCATTGCCGGAGAACAATTTGGTGTATTGAGTTGGTTTGGAATTTTAAATATTTGTTTTTTGTTTTATTTTATTTCTTGTGTTAGGTAGATTTTTATTTTAGTTTACTTATTACTATGGTATCGTGGAATGAACATGAGCTTGGTGGTTGAAAATCTTATCTTGATGATCCATGTCCATATTATGATGGACCTCACTTATGGTAATATTGTAGATATGCTCCCTGGAGAGAGATGTGTGCCCCATCTCCATCCTACCGGGAGTATGATTGTTCTTTATGTAGTGGTCAAGAGGGACATTGGAGTGATTTCACAAATGCCCCCTCCCCCTATTGTGCTAACCCAAATTCTAGTTCTTCTTTTGAGTTTGATAGGTCTTATGGTCAAGAAAAAGAAGAACGAAGAACCAAGAAGAGTGGCATTGAAGCTATGTTTCAATGAATGTTAGGTCTCTAGGAAGAATAGGTCTCTAGGAAGAAACATATGATATCGTATGTGATATGTGTCAAGACATGAAGTTAATCATTCATGATGAGATGGATGTAGAGGTCAATCATTCAAAGCATTCTTTTATACTATATTTAGCTGATATCTTATTTGTGGAATCATTAAAGTAAAGAAAGAGTGTAAAGATGAGGAGCAAGAACCCTATATTGATGTTGAGCTTGATGTTGAGCAACCCTCAGTGATTTCCCAACCAACCAAACTAACCATGAGAGACAATGCCAAGATTGAGGACATGGTGCTAGAGGCAAAAAAAGAAACAAAGAAAATCTCTGATAAAGACTCTAGCCCAATTGATAGTGAAGATGTTGAGAAGGTAAATAAATGTGAGTGTATTGTAGATAGTGTAAATTTTGAAGTAGGATTGATTAGGCCTCATTCAAAGCACTTTTGTATATTATTTTTAGATGATATCTTGTTTGTGGAATCATTTAAAATAGTAAAAGAGTGTGAAGATGAGGAACAAGAATCCTATATTCTTGATTTTACATTAGACAAGCAACATATAAACACACCTCACTTTAAGGCCAAGTGGTTTACCACGCTCAATCCATTACTCGACTTCTTAATTTTTGTACCACCCCCTATGAGCGAGGCAAGAAGATAGACTCTAAGTTGGGGGTGAAATTCATATCCTCAAGGTGGAGGAAAAAGTTGAGTTAGGTCGTGCCGCGACACAAAATTAGGCGCTTCTTGGGAGGCAACGCAAGGTATTTTGTTGTTTGTATTTGTATTGTGTGATTGACATTAGATCTTTGCACCCATGATGCCACAGGTATGTTTCTAACTCTCTTATTTTGGTTTGACGCATTGAGGCCATTGCATGATTTTAAGTTGAGGGTGGGGCTTCTTGTGGGTGTTGATATCCTCTTGGGATTTTTGTTGCCATACCTCTTTTCCCCGGAGTCTTGTTCCTAGTAGAGCCGACATGTTTAGGCGTATTATGTTTGTTTTGTGACATGTTGTGTTTAATTGGGGGAAAAGTAAGTATCTAGGACAGTTGACATATTTTTGTTGATATTTCTTGGATTGATCAATACCTGT
Organism: Capsicum annuum; assembly: GCF_002878395.1. Taxonomy (NCBI): domain Eukaryota; kingdom Viridiplantae; phylum Streptophyta; class Magnoliopsida; order Solanales; family Solanaceae; genus Capsicum; species Capsicum annuum. The sequence goes on from NC_061111.1 coordinate 137,514,604, forward strand.
CCAATTTTCTGTCTGATAACTGTGTGATGTACATCTATATGTGACTACTGTGAATCTTTTTATGGCATTAGTACTAAGGACATGATAATCACTGCTAATAATTGCATGAACCGAATGGGTAGTATCTTGTGATGTACCTTTGTGCCATGTGTGTGTGAGATACTACCTAGTTCCTGTTGTGTGTTAAATCCAGAACTTGCCCCATTGGTCTTGCCTTGGTTGTAGAATAGCGGTTAGGAAAGGATCATAGGTCATTGTTGATATTAGTCCACTTTTAGCCTAAATGAGCTTCCATGGTTGAATAATACTCCTTGATCTTGATTTTGAGCTTGAATGCCTATTCTTTTTATTATACCTATCACCATCTCATTTGTATCACAATGAACCTGTTTTGGCCCTGGTCCTCCTTGGATATTGTGCACTTTGACTTAGGTAAATAGCCTAAGTTGAGGGTGGCTATTATAGGGGAACGTAATGTAAAGTGCGTATGAAGAAGGGTATTATATATATATATATATGCAAGGATGGGTATGGTAGAAAAATAATGAGAAAAGAAAATTTGTGAAAAAAAGAAAATGGATGACTAAATGACCACACCCATCCTGAATTTGCTTAATCAAGAAAGGGAGAAATAAGGTAAAGGCTGATAAATGAGACCCCAAAAATAGTATAGTTCCAAGGAGGCTTAGTTACCTTAAATATCCTTGTGTATCATACCATCCCCAAGCCTACATTACAAGCTAAAAAAAGTCCTATAGTGATCCTAACTTAACTGTCTGAAAGCTTCGATAATGAAAATAAGGGCAAGGTTATGGTATTTGGCATACATTGACTGGAACTTCTTTCTGATAGAGAGTGTCTCTTGACCGTCCCCTCATTGACATACTTGATTTCATATATGAGTGAAGAGGGACTTCTTTGTTGTTAGGGTACATTGATCGCATTGCTAGCTGCTTACATGTTTGGGTAGTGTAACTTGTATATATGCATGGTTATTGTTGCTAATTTGATGTCATATCCTTATTCCCTTGTGTCATATTATTTATCTTCATTAATATACACAGTTGGGTTTAAAGTGATTGAAAATGGAGAGGGTAATGTGTTTTGAGCTAAACTTGATAATCAACTGTTATAGGTATCTTATGTGTCTCTTGGTTAAGCATCGTAGTATGGTGTTTTAGTTTTTTGAGGACAAGCAATTGTTTTAAGTTGAGGGTGTTGATGTGTGAGCAGATGCTAACACATTTGAGTCTTTTAACTGAGAATAATTTCAAAGTCTTAAGCAACTTTTGTTGTTTTTGATTCTTTTCTCTTTGATATTGCAGTAAAAGTCAAGATGCATGAAAATACATGAAAGCTCCATCAATAAGGATGATTTTTGGTGAAAAATGCAACAAATTAAGTTCTAAAGATTTCTTCTGATGACTTGGTCTGATAATCTATCAGATCTGTGATAAGCTATTAGACCATGTCATCACACATAGGCACAGAACAAGAAAATTGAAGATTTTCTTATGACATATCCTGATAAGCTATCAGATCTCTGATAATCCATTATGCATATCGTAACTCTGAAGCAGAAGGCAAAAATTAGAAGCAAGGTCTGATGAAAAGTCTGATAAGTTATCGGACTTGTGATAAGTCGTCACACAGGTCGTCAGACAGATGAAGAGGACCTGATGACATTCTCCGATAACTTATTAGATTTGTGATAGGTTATCAGACATGTCATCACCTAAAAGAAAAATTCTGAATTTTTAATTTCTAATTTTTCTGAAGTTACGGATATAAATAGCAGCTTTTAGGATTTTATTGAGGGGTGGAACATCTGGAACTTATTCCAAGGGAGTTTACTTTTGTTTTTGGGGCTCTTAACTTATAATTCAATATTCAACCCTTTTGATTGGGTTTTGAGATTTTGCTCTTGAACTTGGAAGTGAATCAACTTCAGACTTCATCTTTTGTAAGTTTAATTGCTTTGAATAATGAATATAATTGTTTCTATCTCTTTCTTTCTCATGTGGAACTAAAACCCACAACTAGGGTTGTGGGATCTATTATTATTCCTCCATGGATTTAATATTTGGTTGGGGTTCGAGTGATGTGGTAATATCTTGCTAATTCTTTTGTATTAATTATTTTCTATTGGTTGCAAACAATAGGCCTTGCTTACTTTTGATTTGCTTGAGATAGGAAATCAACCCTAGTAAGAAGTGAATTATCAATGAAGATTTGGAAAGGTTAAGTTCTCATCTAATGATTAATCCTGTAACAAAATTGATCAACTCGAGATAGAATCAATATGACTAGAATGCTTTCCTAATTTCGAGAGAATTAGGGTGTTCAACATATAAGTAGGTTGAGAAATACTTAGATGGACTGTCAAAACTGATAATTTGGTGTTTCCCATAAGTCATGAGAATCTAATACTACATCTGTTATTTAATGGAGGATTACTAGTCATAGTGATAACAACTCTAGTTTCTCTATATCATTGATTTGAATTATTACAGTTTAAGATTTGAGATTTGAAGCAAATTAAAACTTTAACATTTTTTTGATCATTGAAAACTCCATTTTATCTTTTCGTATCATTTGTTTGAATTTAACTTGTAGTTTTAGTTTCAAACTAGTTTAATCGCCACTCACAGTGTTCCCTGTGGATTCAACCCCAACTCCAGAGTTGGGTAAATATATTGACGACGACCGCCTTGCACTAAATTAATGTGTAAGTTGAGCGTTATCACTAAACTCTCTAAGCATTTTAATACATTACATTAAACATTAAAAGCACTCCCCAACAGCCAAATTTCATATTTTTATCTACCCCTATCTTTTATTTTTGCCCCATCTCTTTTAAGCATTTTCATAAACACTTGGTGGACGTATAGTTTACTACCACATGAATCAATTTTCTTTTTTAACAATCATGGAAATATTTCTATCATCAATTATATCACACCATCCACTACAAATCAATTATAAACACCAATAATTGTTATATTGGGGCATCAATTTCACCTTTGTCTTTTTTAATTTCTCAAACTCCTTACTATTTAAATTTTTCATTAAAGCATTTAGGAGCTTTTTGGATGAAATTATGGTCTATCAAAGAAGGGATTCGGTTACTAATGAGGTTGACAAAGAAAAATCTAAAGGCTCAATGGGGTTAACTAGGACAATGCACAAAGGTAGGACAAATAGAAGGTATAAAACAAGGCTATCAAAGAGATGTCTGTATCATCTCGTAAACCCCCATTCTTTATTTTGCTTCACACACATACCGGGCAAGTTCTAGACATCGCATACAACAAGGAATACAAAAAAATTCTCACACGCACATGGCACATGCTCAACTTAATAGGATCATCATAGAATCCCAACCAAACAATAGCACACATTTAAATTTAAGCCAACAAGTACAAGAGTCATAAACATGAGCCTAAGAGTCATCAAAAGTAGCGATTCACATCAATCAACATGCTTTTCCAAACAAACCCACTTGCATTGTGTAATAAAAATTAGCACTAACAAGAATATCTCACTTATTCCTAACCTAAAAAATTTTAAATCGAGCCAAAATTTAGAATTTTCCCAACCCCATACTTAAAAATCAACTTTGTCCCCAAATTGAATTTAAAAGTAAAAAGATAGAAATACTCCCTAAGGCATCTTCACACAAAGAGGGGATCCATGGGAACCCCACACTCATTCTTTTCCATGCTCCAAGCTCAAGTTTATGGTACTCAGAATTCCCATTAACCTTTGACTCAACCAAAAACAAAAACTGCATGAAATAAAAATTAAAAACTAAAACTGAAAAGAAAACATACCTTAGCTTGGGTTGCCTCCCAAGAAGCACCTAATTTAGTGTCACGGCATGACCCAATCAACTTTTTCCTCCACCTTAAGGAGATGAATTTCACTCCCAACATCGCATTAATCTTCTTGCCCCTCTCATATGGAGGTGGTACAAATATTAAGGAACCAAATAATAAAATGTGCATGGTGAACCACTCATTCTTAAAGTGAGGTGTTTTTATGTTGCTTGTCAGGTGTAAAATAAAGAATATCGGTTTCTTATTCCTCATCTTCACACTCTTCCACTATTTTAAATGATTCCACACACAAGATATCATCTAAACATAATGTAGAAAAGTGTTTCGAATACGGCCCAACTAATCTTACTTCAAAATTTACACAATCCACAACACCTTCCACTTTCATTCTCAATATAAGATGACAATTGAGTGGTTGTGATTCTTGTGTTTGCTCCACAAATTGGCTAATGTCCTCCTCATATATTTCTTTGCTTAGCCACTATAGACATATTTGCAGTGGCTCCATAATAATTTTCATAATATTAGTTTTTGAGTACTCAGACTTCCTTTAATTATCCGCATCATATTGTGAAGGTTCCGTCCACACACTTTCATAAAAATTTGAATAATAAGCCACAGAGTGGTGTACTCCACAAAAATAACAAGAAATACTATCACTCAAAAATTATCTATCCTAGACTGACATCTCGAGAAAAGTGTGAGAAAAATAGAAATAAAAGAAAATAAAAAGAAATTAAATAAAAACTATTTACAACTCAATATAGAAAAACTAAAAATAAGATAGTTGCCTAATAACAAGTCCCTGGCAATGGTGCCAAAAACTTGACAGCGCCTAAGCGCACACGCAAGTGTACGTGATCTTATCAAGTAATATAGTGGCTTCAAGGAAGCCCAAGTATCGATCTCTTAGGGACTTGTGTTCGCTGCCTATCTAATTCTAGTTCAACCAATTGAGGAGAGTATTAAATAGAGTTTTAGAATTAAAAATAAACTAAGAAGAAACTAAACTAATGCGGAAAAATAATGACTTTGGACAATAAGGATGGAAGCCCAGGGTTAAGGCTTACGGACAATCCTACTATGTTATTGAACTTCATTCGTTAACTTGCTTATCTTGATTGTTGATTCATAGGGTTAATTGCATGATTATGATTTCCCAACCTCTAATCTTTTACCTAATTTTAACTTTACAACTACATCATTGAGTGAGGATGTAATAGTTCACTTAAGTTCTTTACAAATGTCATCCTACATATGAATCAAGTAAGGCATCTAAGTACATCCATGTCCTAGATACTAATTCAAGTCTCTTATTTTATAAAGAAACAAGAACCATACTTTGCTTATTCCCTTGTTCTATATCCCTATTCCCTCTACCGAGTTCACAAGGATGACAATTGATGTATTCTAAGGGCCATGAATCCTTAAAATAGTGAAAACAAGAATAAACAAACAAACAACAATGATGAGTAAATTAACAAACGTAATTCAAAACAAAAGTAATCTAGAACGTGTCCTTAACCCCGGATAAGATTTTTAGCCTTCAATGGAAATATTCATCATCCAATCCCTTAGATTGATGATACAAGCCATGAAAGAAACAAAAGTAAAGAGATATAAAATCATAAAAAAGTTTTGAGCAGCCCCACAACTAGTTCAATATGTCTAAAAGTAAATAATAACAAGTACAAAGATGTATTTATAGTTTACAAGTAGTCCCAAGACGTGTAGGATTCAAATCTGCACTTTTTCCCGTATTTGAAACAAGGTCGCGTCGTGAGGGAATTTGACTTAAGTAGGGGTCGCGAAGCAGCCTCAGCGCTAGGGTACATTTTTTTGGGTGTCTTCTGAGTATTTTGGTATGTATCACGTTCCAAGATAGATTTGCACGCACCTACACTCTCCCTGGACATTCCAGGTGTCCAAATTGAGTCCAAGTTGTGTATTGTGCTTTCGTTAAGCCATTCCAATCCTTTTTGAGTTGTTTACACTTGATTTGAAGCTCGTATATCTTTAATATATCATCATAATACACTCACCAAGAATACTATATAATTAAACACAACAATTTATAGCTCAAAACAACACAACATTCAAGACGGTCAACTAGAAACACGAGCTAAGCATAGGCTAATTTCACTTTAATCTTTAACTCATTGTTTCGACTCATGTCTTGATCCAATTGACCCTTAAACATTATAAAAAAAGTTGTTTCACATATAAATACACAATAAAAACCTTAGAAACTCATTAATACACATTAGAACCCAACACAATAGATTAGACAATCACCTAGCTCAAGCTAGTAACACTAGTTTTCTCGGTTGAACTCTAAATGATCAATTTGAATCAAAACTTTCTTGGAAACACCATAAACCATTGTACACACATACATGGACACTTAACTGCACATTTATATCATTATCAACACATGAATCACATGAATCATCCTCAAAACAAGGCCAAAAAGGCTAGAATAGTAATGCTAGAATGCATAAATACACCCAACATCAAACACTGACCAAAAATTTAGGCCCACATGTGCCCTGCACATGCGGGCCGCATGTGGGTGCCACAGGTACCTAACTTGTGGGTCCAAATTTCAATTAAAATTTCAGTCCCACCAATGCATATTTAAGACCTAAATCAACCCCCCGTCAATATTTAAACACGTTTAGCCTTATTCTAACTCGTTCAAATCTTCAAAATATCACTTTTCTCTTCCAATATAAACTTCCTTCTTAAATCATAAACTAATTCCACACTTAAAGAAAGGCTAAATTAAAACTTGTTTGAGGTACCAACTTGTACAACACATTAAAAATAGGTTTAACTTGAGTTTTGCTCTATTTCTTCATTGTTCACTTCCAAATTATCATAAAAGAGGTAACTTTCTTGTCTCTAATAGTTATATATTGATTTATCTATCAAATAAACATGTTGATATATGTATTTCCATGAAAAATATATAAAATCTATTATGATTGTATGTAGGAGCCTTGAAGTAGCCTAAAATCTCAATGTAGGGCCTTGTTGTGAATTAAATTCTATGGTTAGGTCCCAAATAAAAGTTGAACTTGAACAAGTAGAGTAATACCAAAGGTTGGGCAGGTTAATTTATATTAAACATCATGATTCTTGATATATGTGTGCACATTGCACTTGTTGTGATTTCAAATAAGTTATAAGGGTTTGAAAATTATGGGAAAATTTGAACTTTTTGAATTTTGAGTTTTTCTTCAACTTTTGCAATCCCTTATTTTTGTTGGAAACTAAAGACTAGTTTTTTGGTGTACATGACACCAAAAGCTGTTATGAAGAAGAAGGTTGATACCTTGAGGAGACGAGACGAGTCCCCCTAGCCAAGTGGTTTGGTGAAGGAGTACCTAATGGCACGACTTAGAGAGGCTGCAGGTGGTGTGACATGCAGAGTGACTAGAGGATAGAAGTTCTAGGTACCGGAGACTATTTTGATAGGAACTATGGGACAACCACTACATGAGTAGCCATAGTGGGGGAAACAACTAGCTTTTACTAGACCCAGGGCTCAAACTGAGGCCATATAGGCTACCCAAGTTATCTGGGCTAATCTAGCCCGACCGAGGATGAAGTCAGCACGAAGATCACCTTTATATTCTTCTCTGCTGAGTGATCATGATGATGAGGATGATGCAAATTCTGAGCCAGATCAACAGAGAGTAGCTCAGGACCCTTAGTCTGAAAAGGGGCCCCATGATTCATTCGAGGCTGTAGAAAAAAAGGAGTCATCAGTGGTACCCCATTTTAAGGAAGGTACCACCATTTATGCACATCATTCAAATGTCCCTAGTCTAAGGAGGGTATAGAGAAGGCTTTCTATAAAATAAAAGCTCTAGCTGAAGGCATACTAGTATAGCAAGGACAGAATCCTACACCCATACATGCCTCGGAGGCACCTCTTAATGAGGAAAATTCGAGGTAGTGTGTCAAGGAGATGCAAAATATATTTGATTTATATATTCATATTTTGAAGACCGACACGCCCAGAGGCTTATTTTTTAGAAGTGCAAGATTGATCTATCTAGGCTGAGTAGAGTGCTATAGTTGTGGGCTTTCTTTGATCATTACCAGTTGGAGTGGATGACTAGACAACTTGGTTCTTATAGCCCATATATGGTACTATGTTTTATGCATCATATCGTGCCACTGTATTACTTTGTATGCATAGATTTCTATGCCTGATGATACACATGGAGTAGCCACAGCTTGATCCGACCCTTGTGAGAGGGGTCAAGGATGATCTTTCTACAGAGACTATCCGTTGGGTTATTTTTAGTCCAGACAATATCACTCTTGCATCCATAGTAGAGTGGGACTACAAACTGATAGTTGTACGTGATAAATATATTATGTGAGAGACTGATCATAGGAGAGAGAGTCAAGATAGCTAGGTGGATAACTGGCTATATTTTACTTTTGGGTGATGAGACCCTGTGGGTTGAGGGACATAGTATGAAAAAAAAATGTTCGCTAAATTTTGAGGCCAGTGGTTGCTCATTCGACATTGACTATTCCCTACTACTTCAGATAATGTGTTAACTTGGGAGGGAGCAACCCTGATTGCCTGTTTGATGGCCAGATATGCTATTAAATTTGCAACATCCTCCATCATGAGATTAATGATAGAACTTTTGGAGGGGTGACAAATTTGCCATTCCTCTACCTAATTTAGAGACTATGTGACAAGGCTGGTGTACCTAAGATATAGGGAGTAGATAAAAGGGTACTTGTGATAGCCACTACGCAGATAAAGAGTATGACGGATCTGACATGCCTAACCCTTTCCAGGAGATCTACTGAGCTAGCCAAAGTACCTTAAGCCCAGACTGAGGGTCCATCAGTTTCCACAGAGCTCGATGATGTACACATAGGTGATAAGGAAGTTGGCATTGAGCTTGATATAGGATAGCAGAGCGAGGCCCCATATTTCAGTACTAAGGGTAAGCCAACCACTTCTTCATCAACCCTGGCTTCAACCTCAGAGCCGATTGTCATATCTTTAGAGTCCACATGTCTATCCACTATAGCTCCTCCTGTTATAGGTATGATTACTATATCTCGAGAGTTTTTATAGAGCTTAGTGGATAGTCAGAGAGCCACTAATGCTTGATTATATGTTGTTGATATCGAGATGACTAATCTATATGGGCAGATACATTCAGGGGTCCATACTAGATTTGAGATAGTAGAGGTTAGATAAGAGGCCTTATAGATCGCTGTCATGACTAAGCTGTGTGCTGACTTACAGGCACATCTTGATACTTTTAAGAGATGTGTTATAGCTAGATTTATAAAGAAAGAGATGTTAGATCTAGTCCAGATGAGATAGGAGTTAGATATATTGTGAACAGAGGTATACTCTCTTGCAGAGAGCCATGTGGCAGCCACTCCTTCAATCATACCCCCAGTGGTCCAGATATTACCTCCACACGCACCCAGATATTTTGATTTCTTCTTAAAGAATGACGAGTAGGTCTTGGTATTTGGGCCTAAGAGAGGAAAAATAGGAGATCCATAAGATCCAGATATGCTATATGATCAATCCTTTGAAAAGGCCAGAGATAATTTAATAGATTCTGTAGTTGTTGAGAGGCAGAGGTATGCAGTGATAGCAGTGGGTGCATCTTCTAGTATTGTTTTTCCACCACCACTACCTCTGCCAGTTGACATGCCCCCATCTGGGGATGCTCATGACATGGACGCTTAGTGTATCTGAGGTATATCCTCATTCCCTTTGTTTTATATTATTTTAGTATATTGGGGATAGTGCCTAATTTTTAGTTGGGTATAAAGTATACCATAGCCACTGCGGGTTTTTATTGTCGTGCTTCTTTTTCTATCAGTTACGGTATGATTGTAGAATCAGCATGTCTAGGTTAAAATTCATATCGTATTGTGGTTTATTTTGTATTGTGTTGTGTTTTTGTGTAATTATGAGGATTTTAAGCATTTAGGATAGTTATCATGTTTTTTATTAATTTTTGAGAAAAATGACAGCGCTCCAAAAGTATGTTTTAGAATTGTGTGAATACATATATGTGTGAACATTGTAGATCTTATTATGGCATTAGGGTTAGGGATATGATAATCACTTGCTAATAATTGCATGACCTAGATAAGTAGTAGCTCATAATATTAACTCTGTTCCATGTGTGTGTGAGATGCTACTTAGTTTTCTTTGTGTGTTGAATTCAGAACTTGCCCGAATAGTTTTGCCTAGGTTGTAGGATAGTCGGTTAGGAAATGATCATAGGGCGTTTTTTATTTTAGTCCATTTTTAGCCTAAATAACCTTCCCTGTGTGTACTTGTATCCCTTGATCCCTAAGTTTGAGCCTTATAGCCTATTTTTCTTGTTTCACCATTCACCTTTCCATTTGTGTTGCAATAGACTTTTTTTTCCTATTCCTCCTTGGACGTTGTGAACCTCAACACAAGAAAATTGCCTAAGCTGAGGGTGGATATCATAGGGGTGTATGATATAAAATAGTTATGTAGAAGGGTAAGATAAGAGAAAAAGTTAGTAGGACTGGGTGTGGTATTAAAATAAAAGAAAAAGAAAAAGAAAAATTGTGAAAAAGTGAAAAAGAAAGAATAAAGGGCCACACCTAACCTGAATGTCCAATAAAGAACAAAAAGTGAGAAACAAGGGTGAAATAAAAAGAAAATTGGGTAATAAGTGAGACCCCAAAGTTAGTGTAGTGTCAAGGAGGCTTAGTCACTTGATACATCCATATGTACCATACCATCCCCCCAAGCCTATATTACAAGATAAAAAAAGTCCTATAGTGATGCTAACTTGACAATCTGAAAACTAAGGTAAAGAAAATAAGGGCAAGCCTATGGTATTTGATGCACATTGATTGGAACTTCTCTTTTGAGTGCAAGTGTCTCTTGACTTTCCTTGCATTGACTTGCATTATTTTATATGAGTGGTTGGGATATCTTTGTTGTCTGTTACTAATTTAATGCCATACCTTGATACCATAGTGTTACATTGGTATACTTCATGTTTATACATAGTTGGTTTTGAAAAGTGAGATAGGAGAAGGTGTTGTGATTTGAGCTTAAAATATTGATTAAATGCCTTGAATAACTTAAATTTATCCTAATTAGCATTGTGTTTTGTTTTATTTTATTTTATTTTGTTTTGTTGTGTTTCTTGAGGACATGCAAATATTTTAAGTTGAGGATGTTGATATGCTATAGAAATATAGCACTTTTGATGCTTAAAACTATGCAAATATGCAAGTTTCTTAGGTTATTTTGTTATATATGATGTGTTTTTGGTATGTTTTGCAGATAACTAGGTTTTAAATGTCGTGAAAAAGATGAAAAATGGTGTTTGTGGCTACTTATTTGATCTATTTAGGTATTCATGACTCTTTTTGGATGTTCGTGACAAAAGCATGGGTGAAAGTTGAAGATTTGAAGCTTAGTTGCAAGTATTGGAAGGCCTGACACTTACCTATGTCTACATATGGACCACATGTAGCACATGTGGTCTATATAAGACTAAGGTAAGTACCAGAATCAAAGATCCCAATAATAAAAGAGCTGACAAATAACTATCAACACTTATCTATGTCAATATGTGGACCATATGTGGGTAGGTAAGTGGCAGAAGTCCAAGATCCCAAGAGAAGAAGTTGCAACACTTTTTGTTCTGGCATATGTAGGTGTCTACATGCGTGCAGCCTCAGTCCGGATATGGCGTATTCACCCAAGGCCAAGCCGCATATTGACACCACATGTGGCCACCAATCCATTTTTGTCCTTTTCCATTCGAGCTTCGATTTTACGGTTTCCTTATGTACTATAAATACCCCTTATGTGTTTTTTTAGTAAAAGTTACACACTCTTGATACTTACAAATATATTTTTATTTTGAGATTTGATTTTGGTCTTGAAATTCTTTTATATTAGTTTTGGTTGATTAATTCTGTTACAGTTTTGGGTTTTTACTTGTGATTACTGTGATTTCATCTTATGCTTTCAATTATGAATGTTTTTTACAAGTATGAGTGGCTAAAAACCGTAAGCTAGGGTTGTGGAAACCCTGGCAAATTGATGAAGTAGGGGAAGTGATATTGTTGTTCTGAACCGATACCCATGCATGCATTGTATTATATTCACTTTAATAGTTATCTTAATAGTTGCAAATGTTAGGATCCCTTCTAGATTATTTCTACTTACTCCAAAAGAGTACTAGTGACTAGGAAAAAATAATGACAACAGTAATTTGAAGTTTAGTTTTCGATCCACGCTACTAGGTATTATCTAAGTAAGATGGTTAGCTGTCATCTAATAACTAGGGACTCAAAAATTAATAGTTAACTGGCATCAACATAAGGGTTAGTAATACGACATCTTGAGATTCAAAAGCTAAAGGGTGAAATCCATTATCTCGTCCAAAACACTATTAACGGTACATAACTTATCAGATTTTGAATGAAAGGTATCAGGTTGGTTAATAAAGCATTATAAGCCTACAGAGTTGAGAAGCCAAGGAGAACACTATCCTAGTGTTCACCTATGACTGATTATATCCAAAATTAATATTCGCCACTTGTTCGGTATTGCTACTCAAAACCCCCATTTACTTTTTTAGTTCTACCCGTTGATTACAACAACTAAGTGCCACTATTCCATATATTCCCTTGGGATTTGACCCTAACCTTCATTACATTATTATATTTGACAGTGATCACATAATCTTCAGAGTGAAAGTGCAGCTTGGGCATTATTAACCATCCGGACAAAGATGTCGGGAATTCATAAGTATAGCTAGCTTGTCTTTCTTAAGGGTGTCTAGACGACCTTTGGCTAGAGGGATTCAAACTCTAGCATCGTAGTTTATGCAATTTGGTGTTTCTAAAAGGGGTAGAGTTTTGGATATTATAGGTGTAAGGTAATAGTCCTTGATCAAATCAAGGCTAGACAATTTAAGGATGTGAAACTTAATAAAATTCAAAATAAGGTGGTGTGTGGTGAAGCTTTCGATGCTACACTTGATTTACTTGGGGTGTTGAGGGTGATATAATGTGTTTTCATGAGTCGTGTTGGTGATACGATTTAGATTTTCGTTGTAGAAGATCATGGTACTTGATACTTTATTAATCTGGATGCAACCAAAATGTACCATAACTTGAGACAACTCTATTAATTATCCAAAATAAAGAGAAATATAGCAGAGTATATGTCAAGATGCCAACCTTATTAGCAGGTTAAATATGAGCATCAAATCCCTATAAGATTACTTCAGAGGACGGCCATTCCTGAGTGGAAGTGGGAGAAGATAACCATGGATTTTGTGGTGGGTCTTTCTAAGACCTTGGGGCAGCATGACTCAATTTAGGTCATAGTAAATAGGAAAACCAAGTCTTCTCATTTTATTCTAGATAGAGTAGATTACAATTCAAAGTAGTTAGCCAAAATTTATGTTAAGGAGATATTGAGGTTGCATAGGTACTAGTTTCCATCATTTCTGATAGAAGTACACAAGTACCTCTATGTTTTGGGATAGGTTACATGAAAAATTGGGAACCAAGCTTGACCTTACCAGTGTATTTCATCCTTGGGATATGTTAAGGACTTGTGTGATTAAATTTTATGGCCATTGGGATAAGTCCTGGGTGTCATGTGATTTTTCATATCATAATATTTACTATTCTAGCATTGAAATAGATCTATTTGAAGCACTCTATGGGAGAAGGTGTAGATTACCCATAAGCTAGTTTGAGGCTAGTGATGTAAAGCCTCTAGGTATAGAATTGGTGAAGAAAGCTTAGGAGAAGGTGAGGTTTATTCAAGACAAGTTATTGGCAGCGTAAAGTAGAGAGAGGGAGAGTATGTGGATCACATGTTAAGGGACATATCATTCTAACTCAATGAGTAGGCATTGTTGAAGGTATCTCCTATTTGTGGAGTTATGAAATTTTGCAAGAAGGGTAAGCATAGTCCTTGGTATATTGGTTTATTTGAGGTCTTTGATGATGTGGGCTTTTTAGCTTACAGGTTCCCTTTGCCACAAAGCCTATTATGAGTCCATCTGGTATTTCATGTGTCAATGCTAAAGAAATACCATAGTGATGGTGATTATATGATCAAATGGGACTCAATTTTGCTGGATAAAAATCTTTAATATAAAGAGATTTTTGTGGCAATTCCTGTCCAAGAAATTCAAATCCCTTAAAATCAACTTTAAGAGTTCCTTTCTATTAATTATGTTAATTTACATGTCTTGGTTCTTTGTTTGTTTGAAGAAACCTTATTAGCTTTTCGAGAGATGTATGACATTTGTTTATCCCTCCCTATACATACACTAATCTTTATATTTTTATTGTCGTATGTTACAATAATTTCAAGTCCTATTTGGAATCCTCGCTACTCATATATTCTTTGAGATCAAGCCATATTCCTTTGAGTCAAAAGATCCTATCACTACTCAAAAGCTGAGGTCATGCTAGCACCTACCTTGATCTAGCCTTGGTAAGTAAGCCAATTTTATAAAATAAAGAAAATCAAACTATAGAATAAATAATGCAGTACGATACTTCAAGAACAATGACCGACTGTAATATATAAGTAACATAACATCCAAACAAAAATACACTCAACCCCCAAAACATGGTCATGTATATACAAAATATACAGAAATGTAGGAAAAGAGAAGTTTTGATATACAACATTTATACATGGAATAAATGGGTTAAGAAAGTTCGTAGTTAGAAGTCCGTAGTTAGACAAATCTAAATAGGCCAAAAAAGGGGTCCAAACCTCAACTTTCTTCCTTTATTTCCTTATAATTCATATTATTTTGCATGTTTATGCTAATTTAATTAAATTAATCTAAATAAATCCCCTTCAAGTTGTATTTATGTTATACATTTACTTTTTTAAAATTTTGGTTATCATTTGTCACACAGTATAATAGTTTGAATCAATAAAATGCCATTTTTTGTGGAATATTTTGATAATGTCAAATCCTCAAAGATTAGTCACTTTTACAAAGTCTGTCTAATCATTTTGTGTCAACCGTTTTTCTAACGGATGTTCTTAAGTTATTTGAATCCTTATCCATTTTATATGTTTTAAAGATTTTTTTTGTTTTGAGTCTTTAAAATACTCTAGGTTTTCTTAATTTTCCTTAATTATTTAACGGGTGACTTTGTTCCTTTCCTTAAATTATTTTGAATTTTTTTTCAAGATTTGAAACAGTTTAAAGGGTCAAAAAATATTTTTTTTCCTCCTCAAATAAAAGAGATTACAAAAAGAGATAAATCATGGCTTATTTGAGGTGCTTATCTAGATAAACCAATTATATTTGGGGAAAAATAAGTTGAATAAATTACTTTTATAGTTTGTAATATAGTCCGGGTTTCCCTATAAATAAAATATGTCTTCTCTCTTGGTAATATTGCCTCAAAATAGACGAACCTAAGCAACACCAAAAATAGGAGGCGATGTAGTAAAATATTCTTCTTGGAAGAGTACAGATTCATTGAACACTAAAGTATGAATTGAGCTTTATTAGTACCTATGAGTAGAATTATGTCTATAAGAAGAAATAGTATAGGATTTTCAATTCTAAGTTTATCAAAAGTTTTGCTTAGTTAGGAAAATTGATAAAATAGTTTGTATTTATTACTTTTTTTGTATGTAATATAATAACTATATTGCCTTTAATAATCCATCTAAAGACTACATATCCTCTAGTATCACTTCAAAATAGAAAAATTAAAACAAACAATCATTCAACATTTTTTATGAAATCGACTAAATCGGAATAATATGCTCTGGAAATATCTTCAGTGACCCTCACTACTGCTTTGGATGGTTAAAAACATAAGTAGATCAACACTCTTTCATCTTCTCTTTTTTGTTTTCTTTCTAGTTCATTTTTAGGTACTACATGTCCATATCTGACACTTCTTTTGTGATCGCTCATGGAAAACAATACGAGTATCTTAAAGAATGACACTTATCAGTAAGTAACACTAATGAAAGCAAGATTCCATCAACTAATTTCTGCACCAAATAGCAAAAATTTGACAAATCAACCAAGAAAACCACCCTAACTTGGCCTTCTCACCAGAAAAGACCATATTTTCCCAATAAGATCAGGAGCACTTGCTCTATCTGTTCTAGTTATATTTGTCTAATTTGTGTTGATGATAACTAATTCAAGCTTCTTGAAGGAGGTTTACTTAGTTATATTTCGTCATTTAGTGGCCAAGATTCAGATTAACTTTTAGATTCTTTGGAAGGATAATAGGGGTCTTTGTAATGATTGTAAGGTTATACTAGGTGAGAATATTTTGACGTAACATAGGCTTTTGGTGATGGACTTATTGATCAAGAAGGAGAGGAAAAAGAGGGGTATGAATAAATAGACTAGGATTAAATGAGGTATCTTGAATATGGCTGGTGCACTCGATATAAAGAAGATATTGAAGTCTTGAAGGGATTGGGAGAGTAGTAGAAATATAGATAGTATGTGATACGACTGTCAGTTGCATCTCATAAACAACTAGAGAGGCATTGGATATAATGAAAGGCCGCTCTAGAACGCATCAAAGGGACTGGTTGTAAAATCTAGAGTTGATAGGGAAGGTGGAGCCTAATATGGGGGCTTTTGCAAAGTTGGTTGAGATTATGGACAAGGAGGAGAATCAAAAGAATAGAGAGGATTTTTGAAATCTTGTACATATTATTAGAAAGTAAAGGTGCTGATAAAAATTTATACAAGCTACAATGTTAGGGAAAAGAGGGCTCGAGACCTTGACCAAGTGAAGTACATAAAGAACACAAATGGAAAGTTTTGGTGGAGGAGGTTCTTATTAGAAAGAGATGGCAATCTTACTTCTATAAACTTTTGAATTAAAAGAGGGACGCTAGCATTGTGTTAGGGGATTTAAAGCTCTTAGAGCATCTTTGCGACTATGGATTTTATATGAGCATTATGATTGAGGAGATTAAGAATGCTATTCATAGGATGCATAGTGGTTGATTAACTAGGACAGATTAGATTCAGATAAATTTTTGGAAGTCTATAAGAGGGGTAGGTATGAAGTAGTTGACTAAGTCGTTTAACATATTTTCAAGATGACAAAGATGCCTGAAGCTTAGAAATGGAGCATGATTATTCTATTGAATAAGAATAAATGACATTCGAGACTACAATAATAATATGAAGATCAATTTGTTAAGACATACTATGAAGGTTAATGAGAGAGTAATAGAGTCAAGGTTAAGAAAGATTACTACTAAAGCAATTGATCTAATAAGAGACTAATAGAGTAGTTTAAAAAATAAAGAAGGAACATGGTATTTATCAACTTAGAAAAAGACTATGATAGAGCTCTTATGAAGGTTATCAAGAGGTGCATGAAGGCTAGAAGTATAGCTATGGTGTATACTAGGGCGATTAAGGTTATTTTCTATGGTGCCAAGACTTGTGTTAGGACTATAGAAGGGGACTTGGATCACTTTCCTATCTTGATAGGGTTACACCATGGATAGAATCTTAGCCTATTTTTATTTGCCATAGAAATGGATGTATTTTCATGGAAAATTCAAGGTACAGTGCCTTGATCTATGCTATCTGCAGATGATGCAGTTCTGATTGATGAGACTTATGGCGGAGTTAATGCTAAGTTTGATGTTTTGAGGCAAATCCTAGAGTCTAAAGGGTTTTGGTTAAGTAGGTTCAGGATAAAATATTTGGAGTACAAGTTTAGAAAAGTGACACATGATGTTGATGTGGTATAAAAGTTGATACTCAAGCCTTCTAAATGAGAGATAGCTTTAATTATCTTAGGTCTATTATCCAAGGAAATAAAGAGATTTATGAGGATGTCACTCCCCATATTAGGGTAGGATGGATGAAATTTAAGCTTGCTTCCAGAATATTGTGTGATAAAAAAGTAACTCCTAAACTCAAAGACAAATTTTATAGATTGGTGGTTAGGCCAGCTATGTTGTATGGGGCAGATTGTTGGCCAATAAAGAACTCTCATATCAAAAAGATGAAGGTACAAATAAAGATTATAGAGATAAGAATGCTCATATGAATGTGTGGGTATAGTAGAAATGATAGGATTAGAAATGATGTTACTCAAAATAAGTTGGGAGTGGCATTAGTGGAAGTCAAGATGCTCAAATTAAGGTTGAGATAGTTCGAGCATGTGCTAAGAAGGTGCATTAATGCCACAGGGTGGAGGTGTGAGAGGTTGTAAGGGATGGATCTAGGCGAGGTATAGGTAGAATAAAGAAATATTAATTGAAGGTGATTAGACATAACATGGAGCAGCTTTAGCTTACCAAGGATAGAAAACTAGATATGAAGGTGTGGAGGATGCAAATTAGGGTATAAGGATATTAGAAAGGAGTGCATCCTTTCTAGTAGGTATGAGGACTTTGTTTTATTATCTGTTCTAGTATCCATAGTGCATGTCCTATTTTAGAGTGTGTTATCATTTATCATATTATTTGGTTAGAGTTTTGTTTATGTTATTATATGACATGTTAATTCCTACTATTTCTTGTTTCTTATTACTTTACTATTTTTTTCTACATTATTTTAGTCTTGAGCTGGGATACTACCAAAAACAACCTCTCTACTATTAGGTAGCAATATGAGTTGTGTACACTTATCCTCTCCAAACCCAGTGGAAATATATTAGATATGTTGTTATTATTGTTGTTGGTTGTATTCAAAATCTCTAGATTTTATAGTACCTCTATGGATGAAAGAAAAGGATTATTGAAAATAGAACTCTTTCTTCTTGATTTCTTAAGATGTAGTGTTTTTCTTAATTCCTAAACTTATGTATTTTGGGGAAGAAGCTGAACAGAAAAAAGAAACCCCCATAGGCATTTTAGCTATTGTTTCATTGGAACCTCTTATCACCGATTCATCCTATTTTTGCCTATCCTCTTCATCTAAGCTATTTATCTTAGATTATAGCTTTTATGATGTGACTATTTTTGATTACGCTTTTATCTTCTTATGATGTAAGGAGAGGTACTCTCTTATTTATGTTGTCCTAGATTAATATAATGAGAGGAATCCTCTATTTTTAGGTGCTTAGTTCTAGATTTATCTTACTATCATAGGGGATGAGTTGACCGGCCTTAGTAGGTTGGACGACTTATGAACCACCGTAGGACCGAAGTAAGGTTTATGTCCCCATCATTGTATTTCTACTTTTGTTTTTATTTGGGACAAGTCCCAATCCCCTCAAGGATCATTTAATTAAAAACACTTATTTATTTATTAATCACTTTTACCAGTCATAAAGAAAAAGAGAAAATAGTCCTCCTTCCCTTGTTTAAATGAATAATAAAATAAAATAGAAGTTGATGGAAAGAAAGTTGAATTTACAAATGTTGCACAAATTTTGATCTCTTAAAAGTTCTATTTCTCAAAGTATTATGGTTAGTTTGAACGTTTTTGTCCTTAAAGAATAAAGAGGATTGCGTGTTATGGGTGTCAAGACTCTTAACTTACCATATACTTTTATTTTCTGATCTAATGTTGTACTTTTGTGGAGAGACTAGTAATAAATTTGTGCTTCCCAAATCGTGGTTCTAATAAAATATATTTTTTCTCAAATTGTTTGTATATCTTTTATTAATTCTTCTTGATACTAATGGCATACTTATTGCTCTTGTCAGTTCAACATTTACATTGCACATGTAACAACACATTCATTGAATACTCCATACATAAATTCTAAAACTAAACATTCTTATTTTATTCATTTTGTAATAAAAAATAAAGGGATATTTGATTATTACCTTATTATCAATCAAGTATAAGTCTCATTTATGTAAATCTTCGGTCTTCTTATTTATTTAGACTTGAAAATCATTCTAGTTCTCTGTGTGTTTTCTTCTCTTACATAATTATTTATCGAGTATGCTTTTATTTTGCTGCCTCAAGAATTTATATTGTACTTTTCATGTAATGAATTTTCAGTTCCATCCAAGTGTATTTTATTATGTTAATAAATCATAATTACAATATAAAATTACTTTGTGGATGAGTACTTTATATTTTTGGGTGGTAAAATTTAATAAATGATTGAATTATATGTGGTTAACGGATAAAGACTAAGGCCATAAGTTCTATGTTCATCATCTTCTAAGGAAGTTGCCTTTTGACTTTAATTTATTAAGACCACTCTTTGTTGTTGATGAAATTTTGTCTCCACCAAAACTTAAAGCCAAACCTTTTAGAAAGTTCTCATTCTACTCTTAAATTTCATTTCTTTGTTGAAACACAATAATGTTTTTATTCTTTACTAGTTTCTTGTAACCACCAACACTTGGTGTTTCCTCATTAGTAAAATTATCAGTTTCAAACAAAAGTAATTATAAATTTTAACTAAGAAATGAAAGTTTTAAGATTTGAATGAGAAATTTCTAGATGGTTTGGCTTAAGTTTTGGTGGTGATAGAAAACCAACAATGGCAAAGTAAGATCTGAACACATTAAAATCAAAAGGCATCTCCCCTAAAAGATGATTAGTATAAAACTTATGGCCGTAATCACTATCCATTGTCCACTTAAAGTTATCGTTATTCAACTCTTTATTTAATTTACCTTCCAAAAAATATGAAGTTTTCATTCACAAAGAAATACCATACATTCAATATGATTTATGAGCATAATGAAATAATTTTAGATGAAATTGAAAGTGCGTTACATGAAAGATTATCATAAATTATGGAGGCACAAGAACAAAAAATATACTACAAAAATATTAATTTAAGAATAGAAAAAAGCACGTAGAACTAGAAAGTTTTCAGGTTTAAAAGAATATGAACATAAAAAAAATACAAAAATGAGACCTGTCCTTGATCAATAATAAGGGTATACCCAGTATTTTTTCATTCTTGTTTCTACATGAGTATAAGTAATAAAAATATTTAGTTTTAGAATTTACGTATGGAGTATTCGATGATTGTTCTATTATATGTACAATGTAAATGTTGAACTAATAGGAGCACTAAATATGTCATTAGTGTCTAGGAGCATCAGTGTAAGATATGGAACTATTCAAGAGTAAATTATTTCATCACAACTATGATTTGGAAAGCACAAAATTATTAGTAGTCTATTTATCAAAAGTAGAATATTAGATAGCAAAACAAAAAGTGTATGATAAGTTGAGAGTCTTGAAACGCATAACATGTAATCCTCATTATTATTTATGTTCAAAAGCATTGAACCCGATCTTATAAGAAATACTTTTAGCAATGAAAATTTTAAGAGAGCATAAGTTGTATAATGTTTATACATTAAATTTGTTTTCTATTAATATCTATTACATTTTATTTTTCATACTGACTAGGAGAGATTGGTTTTCATTCTTTTTTTCATTAATAAAGGAGAAGGGAAAGATATAAGCTCACATGTTAAGAAAAAAGAGTAGATCTCAAAAAATAAAGAGAGAGAACTATTCTCCATAATTCTTTTCTTTATTCAGTAGAGATTATATAAAATTTTAAAATTGTAAGACATATGACATATGTGCAACAAACCACAGGGAAAAAATCAAAATCTACAAATATAAAATCAAGTTAAAATTATGTAGTAGTACTACATGAGGCCTCATCTTAGGCTTCATCTTTCTAGGATATTGAGGCCTCACATAATTTCTTGATCGGGAAGGTGACTCAAGGGCAAGCACCACTATCCGATTCATATGCTTTGTAGAAGAAACTTTTTTATGTTCTTCCCCAATATGTTTGATTTTTCCAATAAATTTTGAATAATTGGTTATGTTTGGGTTTTAGAGAGTTATATAGTTACTAGTTTACACATGCATAAAGTAATAAATGAAGTTAATTTTGTGTCCTAACTACAATTAGTTTTCTTAGTTGTTGAGTATCCCAAATTAGATAGGGATAGGGATGGGTGATTTGATTTCTTTATATGAACTGATCTTTTTCTTCTATTTCATACTCACCCTATTAATTTATTCCTATCAAAAGACAATCTACTTAATATTAGGATCTTTACTTAAAAAAAGAGTTTTTGTGAACATGAGTGTAAAGGAGTTGAGAAAGGCCAAAGTGCAGGAGTTTATAAATTTGAAGCAGGGAAACATGAGTCTGAAGGAGTACTCACTCAAGTTTACATAGTTGGCGAGGTATGCTCTGATTAAGGTGTTTGATTCTAGGGCTAAAATAAGTAGATTTGTGTCTGGGGTTTCTAAGGAAGTGGTTAAGGAGTACAGAACAACTATTTTTGTTAAGGATATGGACCTTTCTGGATTGATAGTTCATGCTTAACAAATTAAGAAAGAGAGGCTCAAAGAAAAAGAAAGGGATATTAAAAGGTCTAAAATCTGTAGCTTCTACTTCTCACAACAAAGGTTTGATGGTGGGAATCATTCTTCGTTCTGCTAAAAAGTTTTAGCTCCATCCCCATCTTCAGCCAATGTGCCAGTGCCTAAGTCCAGGAAGGATGATAGGGATAGAGTTCCAGGCTCTAAGTCCTAAGGTAGCATAAATAGTGGTCATACCAGATCTGCTTTACAGGAGGTATGATAGGAACAATTAGGGGAAGTGTTGGGCAGGCAGTGATATGTGTTTTGGATGTGGAAATCTAGGCCACAGGGTCAGGGATTGCCCAAAAGGGAAAGGATTTTTGTCAACAAGCAAGTTTAACTTTTCATCAGCTCCAACAGGTCACCCGACTCAGAAGAGCACTACCTCTAGCACCATAGGTGGGTAGCACCACAACTGACTCTATGCTCTCCAAACTTGACGGGACTAGAAAAGTTATCCTGATGTGGTTACGGGGTATGTTATGAGTCTTCCATCTTTATGTTTATGTATTATTATACCCTAGAGCTTAACTTTATTTTGTGACTTCCTATATAGCAGTAGACTTTGGCGTAAGTCCCAAATCTTAGCAAAACCCTTCTCAGTGTCTACTTCAGTCGGTAGTTCTATTATAACCTGACAGGTATACAGAAATTACCAAGTCATAATGTTTCAGAAAGTTACTTCAATTGATCTTGTGGAGTAAGAGATGACAAATTTTGATGTCATTCTTAGCATGGATTGGCTCCACTCATGCTATGCCTCAGTTGAATATAGAAATAAAATAGTCTAATTCTAGCGTCCTAATGATCCCATCATAGAATAGAGGGGTAGTACCAAAGTGACTTTAGGTCGATTTGTCTCATATCTTAAGGCAGGAAAGATGATTTCCAAGAGATGTATTTACCATCTCATTTAAGTCATGGACTTGAATTCTAAAACTCTGAGTATTTAGTCTGTTCTTGTAGTAAATGAGTTTCCAGAAGTGTTCCTTAAAGATCTTCCTAGAGTTTTTCCCGAGAGGGAAATTGACTTCAGAATAGATCTCCTCCAAGATACCCAGCCTATCTCAATTCCACCTTATAAAATGGTTCCATTTGTTCTTAAGAAAATGAATGATCAGATGAAATACCTCCTAAATAAGAGTTTCATCATGCCTAGTAGTACGCTTCAGGAGTTCAGTATCCCCACATGGAAGTGGGAAGTGGTGAACATAGATTTTGTGATAGGATTACCTTGTATCCATCGTCAACATGATTCAAGTAGGGTCATTGTAGATAGAATGGCCAAGTCAACCTATTTTTTTCCAGTTTATACTTTGTATTTAGCTAAGAATTATTATAGGCTCTATCTCAGGGAATTGGTAAAGTCGCATGGGTTCCATTGACCATTATTTTAGATATAGGTACTCAGTTTACCTACTATTTTTGGAAGGCTTCTCATAAGGGTCTTGGTACCCAATTTCATCTCAGTACGACTTTTCATCCTCAGATAGATGGTTAATAGATCGGACCATTCATACCTTAGAGGGTATATTGAGGGCTTGTGTTATCGACTTCAAGGGTAGTTTGGATGACCACTTACCTTTGATTGAGGTTGACTACAACAATAATAACTATCACTCTAGTATTCAGATGTCACCATTTGAGGCTCTCTATAGAAGAAGGTGTAGATTTTCTATTAGTTGGTTTAAAGTAGGTGAGTCTGCTTTTATAGGGCCAGAGTTAGTGTATTAAGTGATAGAGAAAGTTCAGTTAATTCGAGAAAGGCTGAAGATAGCCCAAAGTCATTAGAAATCTTATGCAGATGGGAGGAGAAGGGATCTTGAGTTTGATGTCGGTGACTTGGTTTATTTGAAAATTTCACCCATGAAAAGGGTAAAGAGATTCGGTAAAAATAAAGGAAGCTCAGTCCCCGCTATGTTGGCCCATATAGGATTTTGAGCTATTTTGAAAAGGTAGCTTATGAGTTAGAGTTGCCTGCAGATTTGGCATCAGTGCATCCAATGTTTTATGTTTCTTTACTAAAGAAATGCTTTGGAGACCCAGCTTCTGTCATTCCTCTAGAGAGTGTTGTCTTGAAAGATAGCTTTCCTATGAAGAAGTCCCAATGAAATCCTTGATCATCAGATTCGTAGGTTAAGGAATAAAAAAGTTTCCTTGGTTAAGGTTCTATGGAGAAACTAGTCTATTGAGGGATTTACTTAAGAAACGGAAGAAAATATGCAAACCAAGTATCCCCATCTTTTCTCTATGAGTTCAGATTCAACTTGAGGTAATACTTCCCCTAAATTGATTCTCTCATTTTCTATATCATCTATCCAACCATCCTCATGTCATAGCATGCATTCATGAATTCAGTTCAACCCATGCATCATGTTTCAGATTTAGTTACTTAACCATGATTCAACTTATAAGTATTTAGTACATGATCTTAGTATTCTTGATATATCAGTTCATATAGTTTCAATCGGGGATAAATGATCCCAAGGAGGAGATATTGTAATACCCCAGAATATTCTTAACGAGTTTCTAGCTGTTCGTCCCATGTGTAGAAGTCCCAAAGCAATTTAATTCACACTAAGTACAAGTGACATTGCCATTTTAAGACCCCATGATTTTAAATATTTTATTTTTGGCCTTCCTAAGTTTGAAATGATGATTTATGCATTGAAATATGTTTAGGGATATTAAAAGGGGTATTCGGGAGAGTTTTAAAATTTTTGAAAGGGGTTTGGGGTGTTTTTGGACCACGGAGGCAGAATGCCTCCATGATTTAGATGTTTCATAAATACTGGCCCTCCACAATACACTGTGTATCATAGAGGTTATTCTCTACGATACACAACGATTCACAGAGGCTAGTCTCTGCGATAGCCTCCATGCCACGGAGGCTATGAAATCCTGCAGAATCATCTAAAGGTTCAAGGGGAATTTTGGTCTTTTCCCCTCACCCTAAACACCCAATTGACGTCTTAAAATCTTAGAGGGGAATTATTTTCCCCATCCTCCATTAGTATGATACTCAAAAATCATCTCATCCTCAAAAACACAAAAGTCTAAGCTTTTCCTAAGGATTCTCCATTCAAGGTCCCAACACTAAGTTTTCTTCAAGGATTCAAGCAACTTAGGTATTTGGGATATTCATCAATGGGATTTCTTCCGTCCTTTGAGTCCCAAGAACCCTTTTTTCAAGTATAATTTATTTTCTCTATTTCATGAAATTTCAATGTTAAGTATAAAATTACTCAAATTGTTCTTAATAGTTTTAAATAAAAACCATGACTTTGTGTTTCCCTATGGGAGTTATACTGTTACATACTTTAAAATCTCATTCACCCACATCATGTTCAGTTGATACCATGTCAATTTCTCAAGTTATGAAATAAACCATGTAATCATGTTGTTCTCATAAGTTTAAGCATATTCCCGTACTCAAAATCATGAATTTCATCAGTTTAGTAAAATATACTATTTTTGGGTTTATGAATAATGAATTCCCTTATAGTGTTTTAAATGATGTTATTGTATTTAAAAGTATTATTCAATGCTGAAGGGTTATGAACACCCGATACCTATATGTTTACATATGTTTCAAAATTTTAAGTTTCACATCAGCCAGATCATGTTTTTTTATCATATTTATATTTTCATATTCATGTTGAGCAATTATCAGTTATGAGTCATGTTAACTTAAATTAATACCAACGTAAGTTTATTTGGGAGTAGGATTTAGCACCGAGAGAACCTGGGAATGAATGCTCACCCATTAGTAGAGGATTGATACCTTTAGTAGCAGTCCCTAAGTACAGAACTACGCATCCAGCATAGGTTATGAGATGTCACCTGCTAGTAGAGGACTGACACCCTATTCCTTCAAGACATCAGCCTTGTGGATCCACATCTCCAGACATGTGTAAGTACCCATGGCAAGGTACTGACACTCTTCTAATTGGGGTTACAGGTTGGACCCCGATTAGCTCAGATTAGGTCATTTCAGTTACATAATAGCTCCTACAGTCTTAATTTAGTATTTAGAATATGTCAACTCAGGTTTGCATGACAAAGTGTAAAGATATCAGTTATTCGAATATCAGTTATTAAGCTATTTAGATATCAGTTATTTAATTATTTAGATCATTTCAGTACATGTTTATGCTTTTTCTTGTATTCATTTTACATGTTCATGCATGTATGCTCAGTATTTGTATGTATTCTAGTTAGTCCCTTTCACATATACTAGTATAATCAAAGTATTAACCACATACTCTCTTTTGTGCTATGTTCTATTATAACATAGGTTTGAACCCTCAGTACCCTAACCACCTGTAGTCAGCTCAGTGCCTCTCAACAATAGTTGTGGTGAGTCCTCATCCATTGAGGACAAGTATTTACAGTTATTTTCAATATTTTCTTTATTTAAGCAAGTCAGAGTTAGTTGGGATCTTGTCCTATCAACTCCTTATGTCTTAGAGTCTTTCAGATGTTCAGACTTGTTTTTAGTTTTATTAGAAGTTTTAGACAAGCTGGGTATTGTTTCAATATTTTATCTTGACAGAGTTTTATCAATTTAACTTCCGCATATAATGTTCTATTATTATTTTATTCAATTTCTCACAGTAGGTTCCAATCATGGGTTAGCTTGGGGTTATTTGTGGCCTTAAGCACCGTGTTACGACTAGGGAGTAGTCTCGGGTCATGACAATGACTTGCGGTTCGACATTGAGGTAGGCTTCAGTCTACTTTTCTCTATGAGATTATGTATAGTATAGATTGCATGCTAGGTAAGGATTTTAGGATAGGATTATGATTAGTATATCAGGCCTTAGCCTATTTTGGGGACTTGGGATTGAAATGTGACCCGAACCTTAGTATAAAATACTTGTTATGGCCAACAGAATCCTATTACCCTTTATTATAAGCATGTTAACCATAGAAACAAGAATGACCCTTTTTTATAAGATCCACTATTTGACTTAGTGACTTGGACCCTAGATTCTCAAATTATAGTGTTATTATTATGCTAGTTATATATTGTTGGGACCTAGGTCGTGGCTACGATACCTATTGGACTCCATGTGAGTATTCTACTCTTAGAAAGGGAGTGATTTTAGTTTATGGATGCTTAAGCATTTATTATTATATTATTTGGATACTGGGCATGGCATGCATACTTTTAGGTGCATTCATGCTCACATAATGGCATGGTCTCAACCGAAACCATAATTTTTTATTGTTTCTTTTCATATTTAAAATAGATTCTCTTATAATGGAAATTGTACCACCTTATTTAATGATTTATGAGATTTTGAATCTAAAGATGATATTTTAGTAATTAGACCAAGATTGATTCCATTATGTGATTTATCCACTCTTTTACTACTACCATCTACTTCAATCGAGAGAGATTTTGATTCTTTTTATGCTATTATGTTGGTTTAGTCCTAGAGATTATCTCGGGAAATAGTTATTCAGTTATGGCAATATAATTTTGATCTGAGTCCGACACTTATGATACAATTTTTTGGTTCTTGTCTGGCATTTATGATATTATGTTTGGTTTAAGTCCAACATTTATGTTACTATTTTTGATTCAATTCTAGCACCTAAGATACTATTTTTTGTTCAAGTCTGGCACTAACGGACTACTTATTATATTAAGGAATCAGTTTGAGTCTGGTGCTTATGGTATGAGGGAATTCATGGACATGGATTACTATTAGTTTATATTGTATACTCACATTTATATGATTGCCTATCACTGTTATAATTATTTGATGCTTATATCGATCAGCCTTATAGAGGATTGTAAGGTATAAACTATGATTGTTGTTTGATAAGTTGTTTGATTTGGACCTTTCGAGCTTATGGAGGTCCGAGTAGGTTATTGTCCAGGCTAGCAGATTATTTTATTATTGGCTATTAGGGTTAGTTCAGGGAAAGATGATTATGGACTGGTATTCAAGATTATCTGTACATTTTTTATTCTTTTTCTTTCTCATAATAAGATATTTTACTATTGTATTGTCTCTTATTTAGTCATCCTTTGGTTAGAGACTTAGATAATGCTAATATTAAATTTTCTTCTTGGCTATGATCCTTGAGAGGCTAGATTGGTTTCCTCATGTTATTATCTCTAAGTTTAGTCCTACATAGGTGTATACATATACATATGATATTAGCGTATATCCCTCTCTGTTGTTATTTATTGGTATTGTATATGTATCCTTTGCCTTGTATTATTACTTCATATCCTTCTTTCAATCTTCTTTTATATATTGGCTAGTGATATACAGTATTGCACTCTAGTTCCTAGACACTACTTAAATAATATAGCTTATCCTTACCAATCCATTAGTATTATTATGTTTAAGCATGTAGTTATATTCTTCTTTACATATTACTTATGCTTTCATTATCCTTGGAGTTCAGTCGATCGATGACTATTGAGTACCATGTGTTTAGTACTCATACTAAACTTCTATAGACTGCAGATCATCATACAAGTCCTCGTTGTTGATGTGTGCATCATGGGGAACAACTTTGGATCAGAGATTTAGGGTTAGTTCTTGACATTCATAGTATTTTTTATCTCCATCGTATTGATTAGACTTATCTTTATTTTTTATTTTGAAGATGGTCTATACATTTATATTTATTCAACATTTCTCTTTGTTTTCTAATTGTGTTAAAAGCTCTTATACTAATTTCACCAGGTATTCGGGTTTGTATTCTATATTAGTCTTTTAATTAAATTTGTTTTGTGATTTCCTTTATTTTTTTTTGAAAGTTCATTGCTAGTTATTCCAAACTATAGGTTGGCTTACCTACTAGTGGGTTATAGAAGGTGCCATCATTACTTGAGAAATTAGGCCATGACAAATTGATATCAGAGCCTAGGTTTACCAGTGCATTGGTACATAGGCTAAGTTTCTACTAGAGTCCTGTGGATCAATTCCGAGACATTTGTTTACCTATCTTCGGGAGGCTATAAGGCATTCTTAGGAAATTCTATTTTTGACTCCTTATTATGTGTTTGCTTTTTATGAACCTCTAGTACTTTTTTAACTCTATTCTTTCCAAAATAGACGACATGAGGTAATTAATAGATGTGGATGAGACTTCGGCATGTGCTATTAAAGTTTTAGCACAACATCGGGCTAAAGGGTTAGAAATCAATATGAAAGATCTTTAGTGTTAGTTAAATGATCTGAGGCTAGCTCAAGCTCTGATAAAGTTTGTGAGTGCCTCAGTTTTTTAGGATTTAGTGTTGGGAATTCCAGACCTTTTTACAAGTACTTTATAGTTGGAGGCGATGTCTGATACATCGAAGGGTTCTCAAACTAAAGTTGGGCTTGTTGGTGTTTATCAAGGCTCTTTTTCTATTTCAAAGTATGGATTGGGTTTCTTGAGTGGTCCAGACATACTCCAATACTATATTCTTTAGAGCATAAGATAGTGTGTAGATTTATTAGAGGGCTTACCTCACCACTCTACTTGACATCAGAGCATTTGACAGTAGCCAGGTATCCTTTCTATTAAGCTATTTATCATACAAAGGCCACAAAAAGAGCATGTATTGAGATTTATAGATCAACATCATTTATAGCTTGTCAGTTATCAGACTATAGATGGCTCTCAGATCAGTCGTGGTGGTATCAATGGGTAGAGTTATTGGTTGATCATGCAAAGTATTCGGTATGGATTTTAGCTGTGGCGGCTATTCTGGATCAGTAGGTACAATACGTCATATTATTCTAGGAGACTATTTTGATTATGCTGAGGTTGGTCACTAATCTAGGGAGTGCCCCAGGCAACTGGTTAGCTATTTGGGGTCAGCTCGTGTTTCTCGCTAAGATAGAGCTTTATAAATTTTTTATGACTACAAGAAAACTTATCATTGGTATTGACAGTGTCCCTAGAAAGGGGGTATTAGTCAATCAACACTGACAGATCAGCCTCATAGGGTTGTGACACCTTTAATTATAGGTAGTGAACTTAGTGCCTCAGTTGGTTATTCAGCTACTCAACTCAGTTTTAGACATGCTTAGATTTGTACTCCTTGGTACACGACAGGCGCCTATGACTTCAGACTACGTATGATATAGGTTTGATTTGACTTTCTATCTTTTAGTTTTTATTTGAATTGTATTGGGGTTTCCATATCTATTGGTGGTTCATGACTTAATATTACAATATTGGTGGTTGTATGACTTGTGTAGATTCATTCATAGGTGACTACACCCATAGATGATTTCCTTTAGTAGTGAATTGAGTGGATCAGTGTGGTCTTTTTCTTAGGGTGCAATATTTGGGTTAAAGTCCCTTTTTTGGCGTTATGGCCTTATTATGACCTTAGAGGGGTATCTACTGTGTTTTTTATCTTCTTGTTCCACTTGCACATTATATTGTTATTGTTTTGACCTTGAATAATTCTTGCATAATAAATAACTAGAATAGTGTTATCCTGCTAGTGTTTTCGTTCTTGAAATTCTTATCCATTTGGCCTACAACCTTGTTGATTGGTCTTTCTTTCAGTTAGCAAGGCAAGATTAATTTTTGAGTGGGTTGTGAAAGCGAAGGTAGGATTGGACTTTTGTGGTTTTATTATGATTCTAGAACTAGCAACTCATTTTTATGGTCCATACCAGAGATTGATCAATTAAGGTTTTCCCTTTCGGTTTGGAGGGTTCATTTCCTAGTATTGGTCTTGATCTTGGTACGAGTGTTATGTTGGGTACTCAATTCATTCAAGGATGTGGTTTATGATTTATTTGAGTTGAGGTTGATTTAAGAGGGTGAATTCAGGAACTCTTCAATTTAGTTATTGGTTTGACCTGATATGACTTTATTGGATGCTATCTTTTTATGATATATGATTAGTATCAGTTTACAGTGATCAGGTGGATTTCATTTTAGATTAAGGATTGGTTTGACCATATTTAGGCTAAGACCATACTTTTTGAGTTACTTGTGATTTGGCTATCACTCGTACTATTTGCAGCCTTGGTAGGTTCTTGGTAATGCCTTGATACATAATGCCATTACCTACTGGCTTAATTTTTTTCAGTTTAGGTATGGTATGCTTGATAGATGCTTGGATGATATTCTGTGCGGTTCAAAGTAGACATCTAATTTAGAGAGGCAAAAGAATGATAAATTTGGAATTTGGAGTTGGTGGTATGGCTCAAGACCTAGGTAGATTTTATCTTGGTGGAGTTTTTGCTTGGTTGTGCTTATTTTGGTGTGTTGTCAGTGTGTCGTGATTTTTCTTTGCGTGCATTAATCATTCTCGATTTAGTTGAAAGCCAGTTGGTTGTTGAGGTTGAGATGTGGCTATTTAGAAAGTGAAGTAAGAAAGTTGGTTGAAAATCAAAATCCTTTAAGAGCGTTCTTTTACCTGAGAGGTTATCAACGGAGACACCTCCGGGGGATGCAGGCCCAATACCTCATATTTTCCAGTTTGTTCATCCATTGGATTTTATGAACGAAAGTCCTTTTAGTAATGGATTTTGTAATGACCCTCTAGGTCATTTCCTTGATATTTGAAAGTTTCTGGCATTTTAAGCATTCTCATAGTGGTTACAGGTTATTTATGACTTTCCAGAACTGTCGGTTTGATTATCAAGCAGTTCGTTTAGGATTTATACTCATTTCCCTATTTCAAAGCTATTGTTGTTAAGGAATTGGTTTTGGATAAAAACTCCTAGTAAACATCCTCAAATGAAAATTTTGGCAATGCTATCAGCTCTAAAACATTGATTTTAGAATAAGAGGACCCTTGGTTAGGGTCCCGAGGCTTCTGAACTCATTTTGGGTTATTGGGTGGATTATGGTTAAAATTGACCTTTGTGGGGCCCATATTTAGTCGAAATGACCTCGGATGGAAATTTTGAAGGATCATTTGGTTTCAAAATGGTAAATTTAGTGTGGTAACAAAGTTAGTTGGGGTCTCGACCCTTTATATTTTATTTTGAGTGTTTAGATGAAAATTAAAATAGCCTAATAAGGGTCTCAATGATTAATTTGTTGTACATAAACTTTTTTCCTAAATCTAATGATTCCATTGGATCTGAAACGTATTTTAAGATCGATTTAGGATGAGTTTTGGGGGTCAAAAACGAGTTTCAAAAGTTGTTGGTGCTGGTGTGACCGCATAAGTGACCATTGATCGATTGACTGAGTCTCTTAATCAACCATTTGCTTGATTAAGTGGTACTTTGACCCTTTTACTAGGTTGGTTTAAGTGATCATCATTGAGTATACGACCCAAACTGAATCCACTTTGTATTTTTGACATTTTGGAAGCTAGGAAGCTCTATTTTTTGTGATTCTTAGTGTGTGTTTCCTATATAATCATTGTCTATGTGCTTATAACTTCATATTTCTCATTTTTTAAGAATACCCATTTCGTTTTTCATAATTTTCAACTAAAATAGGGAGTCAAAAACTTTTTTCGCCATTGTTGGAGCTTAGACTGTGTGAAATTGTGGGAATCCATCCATGAGACTAAGCTAAGATAATTCAGCACCTTTTGATTATTTTCCATTGTTTTTCCCATCAAATTCTGCTCTTTCCCTTGTAAATTTCTAGAAATTAGTTTTTGAATTTCTTAACATTATGGGCTGATTTTGGCCTCGATTCGAGCTTCATTTTTTATCAAGCTTTGAGCATGCATTCCTTGTACTTTGAGAGACCTCACGACGAATTCAATTTTGGGACTATGTTAGTGCGACCCATGATTCCATTATTGACTCAGTTTTGGGCTCAAAGTTTTATATAAGAGTATGGGTATCACATTAATGTGTAGACGATTATTTTGATAGTGCGGTGTCATTATTATGATCATGGATAAAAGGCGAGAAATTTATGAACGGTTCAAGACTTGTGATTCGGCATCAAGGTAAGCTTAGGTCTACTTTTCTCTATGAGGTTGTGTATAGTATAGATTGCATGCTAGGTAATGATTATAGGATGGAATTATGATTTATATATCAGGCCTTATCCTATTTAGGGGACTTGTAATAGAAATGTGACCCGAACCGCAGTATAAAATATTTGCTACTTGTTGTGGCCTTAGAATCCCATTACCCTAGATTATAAGCATGTTAACCATAAAATGATAATAAGGACTCTTTTTATTATATTTAGTATTGGGCTCAATGACTTGGACCCTAGTTTCCCAAATTATAGGTTATTATTATGCAAGTTATGTATTATTAGGCACGAGGCCATGGTTACAATACCAGTTGGACCCCAGGTGAGTATTATACCCTTAGAAAGGATGTGATTATAGTTTATAGATGCTTAGGTTCTTATTTTTGTACTATTTGGATACTGGTGATGAGATACATACTTTTAGGCACATTCATCCTCACTTAGTGGTATGATCCCAACTAAAACCATAATTTTACTAATGTTTTCTAAAAACAGATTTATTCCTTCTTCTCAGTTTTAAATTGGATCTTTTATAATGGAAATTGTACCACCTTATTTAATAATTTATGAGATTCTAAACCTAAAGATGATTTTTTGAAAATCGAAATAAGATTAATTTCAGTTCATGGTTTATCCACTCTTTTACCACTACTATTTACTTTGATCGAGAGAGATTCCAATCCTTTCTAGGCTATTATACTAATATAGTCCTGAGTTCATCTCGAGCAAGGGTTATTTAGTTATGGAAATATAATTTTGATTTGATTCAGGCACTTATGATACTATTTTTTATTCAAGTCCAATATTTATGATACTATTTCTAGTTTGAGTCTGGCACCTGTGATACTATTTTTGGTCAAGGATCAACACATAATGGAGTACTTATTATGTTAAGGATTCTATTCTAGTTCGATGCTTATGGTATGGGAGGATTAATGGACATGGCTTACTCTTTGTTTATGTAGTATCCATTCATTTATATCCATTGTCTATCACCATTATAATTATTTAGTGCATATATCTATCGGCCTTATGGGGGTTGTATAGGTATAAGCTATGATTATTATTTGATTAGTGTTTGATTTTGACCTTCTAAGCTTATGGGGGCATGATTAGGTTATTGTTTGTCTGGACTAGCCGGTTACTTTATTGTTGGTTATTATAGTTAGTTTGTGGCAGAATGATTATAGACTGGTATCTGAGATTGTTGGTACATTTTATGATTCTTTTTCTTTATCATAGTAAGATGAGTTATTGTTAGATTATCTTATGTTTATTCATACTTTTGTTAGAGACCTTGACCATGCTAGTATTAGCTTTCATTCTTTGGCATGATCTTGGAGAGATTATATTTGTTTCCTCATTATCTCTGAGTTTAGTCCTACATAGGTATATATATATATATATGATCTTACCACATATCCCTTTCTTTCTTCATCTATTCATTGTAATGACCCTTTAGGTCATTTTATGTATTTCCATGCATTTTTGTTGATCAGATCATTTCTATACTTGTATAAGTCACTTATATCTTGCTGGAGCTAACAATTTAGTTACCATGCATAGATTCAATGTCACGACCCGAACCAAGGCCCTGACCGTGATGAGCATTCCAGAACCCGAAGGCCCGGAATGCCCTCTGTCTATCTGGTAATCATGCACATAATTCATATGATCAAAGTAATATGGAATAGACACAATAATACGGAAACATGGTCAACAATTTAAAACAGTTAAAGGCCTAAAAAAATGCCCAACAATATTTAATAAACATCTGCAATAGTCTGCGAAATCTCTACTGACATACTATCTGAATAACTGGGACAAGGCCCCCAACAGACCAAAAACCATACTGAAATAAATACCTAAATGACTAGGCCTTCCAAAGCAAAGAAGGTCCACCGACTGAACTCTGAGACAACCCTATCTGTAGACTCTACTAAGGATTTGGACCCCTAGACTGTGCCTTAGTACCTGGGAGAAAGGCGGGGGATCAGCACAATTATACTAGCATGCGAAGCAATCCAAAATAAAGTAATTGAACGTATATATATAATACGTGAGAGAAAATTTTCATCAAACATTATGCATAAAACAGTTTCTAAAAACACATGGGCATCTTCTGAAAATATGTAACCTGTCAGTAAATATCAAACTCTGATCTGTGTATTACTTCTGAGTTAGGTGGTATCCCCTACAAGTCTGATATTCCACAGGCGATATGGAATCCGCCATAGACTCGGCGGGGAAGCCTCCAACCCGAGTATTCTGCAAGGGTTAGAGTTCCTGAATCTGATGCGCCATAAGATACTTAAGTCAGCGTATAATAATATACCCGGGTCGGCAAACCACGATTTTAGGCAATGAGTTGCTTGAACTCAATCCCTCTTCAGGGAACCACCTAACATCTCTGTATGCCTGTTTTTAACCTTTTCTATACATGCAATATTCTGAATATCTAAAATCATGATAGTCTGAAATGTTTATTAGTCTGAGTTTGATATGGCATTGATCTGAATTGGTATCGTCATACCAAGACTTGCATGTCATGATTTCTGAGCCATAATACATTAAGATAAATCTTTCACTTAAAGCATAACTTAGACCACTAAAAACATACAACTGATATAGAAGATTTCGCGTTTCAAACTCAAGTCAAAATCATGCAAAAACTTTATCAATATATGGTGGTCTAGTGCCTTTAGCAAATCCATGCACTCTTTCATTACATGCATTATGGACATCAAACATTTATGCTAGATTCCCTCTTTAGTGATGTAAAACCACCTTTAAATCATAACAAGAGTTTAACCATTTCATATAGTGCTTTTCAAGGATGCATTGCAAAACAATTCATATGCTATGAGAAATCTGAAAAATTCATAATAGAGAATATTCACCAAAAATCATGCTCTCAACAAGAATTCATTCTTAAATACATGGTTTCATACATTCATATTCTCAAATCACTTTGGGGAAGGTCAAAAAAACCAAAACAATAATGTTAAAACATTTAATACATGAATATATACATAGATTCAAAATCTCATTCTACAACATGATTTTTCTATGCCCATGAGAATTTAGGAAAACCCCGCGTACCTCTATTTTTAAAAATAATGGGTGCTTCTTGAAGCCTGTGGATTGGAGATTCCGAATCTCTAATCAATTTTGAAAACCCACGGTTGAATCTTAATTTATTTGAGTTTTTAGTCTGAAACCCATGGGAGTGTTCTTGAGAATTTTTAGATGAATGTGGATGTATTTTGGAGAATTGGGGACTGAATTTCATGTTTATGGCTGAATAAGGGTGGGAAAAAGACCATTTTGGCCCAAAAAGGAGTGTTTAAGACACTTGAAACCATTACATAGGCGCCGCATATCATATCGCCTATATTTACATAAGCGCCACCTATGCTATCGCCTATATTTACATAGGCGCCGCCTATGCTATCGTCTATGCTTTCCAGTGGCCATATGCGATTGGTTAGGCGACGCATTCTACTTTGAAAGTCCATAACTTCTTGCTCGGGTGCTGAATTTTAGTAAAATTGGTATCGTTGGAAAGCTAACTCGAAAACCTATCATTTTACACATAGTAGGCTCTCTAATTAGACATATACAAAGATTCAATAGAAGTTGACACAAATTATAATGTCCACTTAAACTTAATCGATCAAAGTAGTTTTCAACTCGTCCTTGAGTCAAAAGACCTCTATGGTCTAAATTGAAGGTTGAATGGATTCACATACTACGCAAATAATTAACATTCCATATTGGCATGGGATTTATGGCTTCAGGATTATCAACGCATCGGAAATCATGGTCTATATTGTAGCCCGAAATGCGGGGCATTACATTCTCCCCCCTTAGGATCATTCATCCCCGAATGATGATGCGGGACACAGACAGACACGATTTCAAGCATAATAAGGACTAGGAAATATAAGATAGGAATAGTACCTTCTGTCTCATCATCCATCGAAGCAAACAAATTGGGATATCTAATTCTCATGTCATCTTCTGACTCCCAAGTTGCTTCTTCAACTTTCTGATTCCTCCACAATACCTTCACTGAGTCTATCTCTTTGCTCCTCAACTTTCAAACTTGGCGATCTAAAATTTCAACGGGCTCTTCTTTGTAAGACAAGGAATCTGTCACTTTAATATCCTCTACTGGCAATATCAAAGAATGATCTCCAATGCATTTCTTCAACATGGATACATGGAATACCGGATGAATGGAACCCAAACTTGCAGGCAATTCTAACTCATAAGCAACTGCACCAATCTTTCTCAGAATCTGATATGGCCTTATATAGCGAGGGCTCAATTTACCCCTTTTTTCAAACCGCATAACTCCTTTCATAGGAGAAACCTTGAGAAACACCCAATCACCAACTTCAAATTCTAATTCTATTCTCCGAACATCGGCATAAGACTTCTGACGACTCTGAGACGTCTTGAGTCATTCTCTAATGATATTCACTTTCTTCATCACCTGATGAACAAGATCAGGACCATACAACTGAATCTCACCCACTTCATACTATTCTATCGGAGACCTACATCTCCTCCCCTACAAAGCCTCAAAAAGAGCCATCTTGATGCTGGCATGGTAACTATTATTGTAAGAAAATTCAATCAGTGGCAGATGATCTACCCAACTACCTTTGAAATCAATGACACATGCCCTCAACATATCCTCGAGGGTTTGAATGGTACGCTCAGCTTGCCCATCTGTCTGAGGGTGGAAAGTTGTGCTCAAATTCACTTGTGTACCTAAACCCTTCTGAAAAATCTCCAGAACTGAGATGAAAACTACGTA
The DNA here is from genome assembly GCF_002878395.1 of Capsicum annuum. Taxonomy (NCBI): domain Eukaryota; kingdom Viridiplantae; phylum Streptophyta; class Magnoliopsida; order Solanales; family Solanaceae; genus Capsicum; species Capsicum annuum. The sequence continues at coordinate 137,552,589 of NC_061111.1, forward strand.
CCTCTATCGGATATAATGAACACTGGTGACCCATGCAACCGAACTATCTCCTCAATGTAAATCTTAGCATAACTCTCTCCCAAATAATTAGTCCTCACAGGCAAAAAGTGGGCTGACTTTGTCAACCGATCTACAATCACCCATATAGAATCATACTGGTTTTGGGATCTCAAAAGTCCTGTAATCAAGTCCATGTTTATCATCTTCCACTTCCATAAAGGCAGGGCTATCTCATGGGAAGTACCACCTGGCCTCATGTGTTCTACCTTCACTTGTTGACAGTTCAAATACTTGGACACGAAATCAGCTACATCAGGTTTCATGTTATTCAACCAATGCAAGGTTTTCAGATCATGGTACATCTTAGTAGAGCCTGGGTGAACAACATACCTCAAAGTGTGAGCCTCATCAAGGATTCTTTCCCATAGTCCATCAACATTCGGAATGCACAACCTACCCTGAAATCTCAAAATACCATCACCACTAATTTCAAATGACATAACCTTTTGTTGACCCACATCTTACTTGATTTGCATCAAGATAGGATCTTCAACCTGCTTTTCCTTAACCTTAGCACAAAGGGATGACTTAGCTAACTCATGAATAATTACCCTTCCATCTTCGAAATCTAAGAGTCGCACTCCCAGATTTGTAAGGCGGTGAATATCATTCACCATCTCTTTCTGTCCTTCTTCTACATGAGAATGGCTGCCCATAGATAACCTGTTGAGGGCATCGTCTACAATATTTGCCTTTCCTAGATGGTAATGCAGGCTCATATCATAATCTTTCAGAAGCTCCATCCAACGCCTCTGCCTGAGGTTTAATTCTTTCTGCGAGAATATATACTGCAGACTCTTGTGGTCAGTGAAGATATCAATGTAACACCGTACAAGTAGTACCGCCAAATCTTAAGTACGAACACCACAGCTGCTGACTACAAATCATGGGTGGGGTAGTTCCGCTCATGCACCTTTAACTACCTAGATGCATAAGCCACTATCTTACCACGTTGCATCAACACACAACCAAGTCCCACACGGGACGCATCACAGTATACCACAAAGCCATCTACACCCTCGGGAAGGATCAAAACAGGAGCAGTGGTCAGTTTGTCTTTCAACTTCTCAAAACTATTCTCACACATATCAGACCACACAAACTTTACCTTTTTCTGAGTCAATTTAGTGAGTAGAGAAGATATGGAAGAAAAACTCTCTATGAACCTTCTGTAATACCCCGTCAAACCCAAGAAGCTCTGAATATCGGTTGGATTCGTGGGTCTGGGCCATTTTCTCACTGCTTTAACTTTCTGGGGATCCACTCTTATCTCATCACTGGACACAATATGCCCTAAGAAGGCAATAGCATCTAACCATAATTCACACTTAGAAAATTTGGCATACAGCTGATGATCCTTAAGGGTCTGAAGAATAATTCGAAGGTGATTGGCGTGATCCTCTTTACTCTTAGAATAGATCAGAATATCATCAATAAATACAATGACGAACAAGTCAAGAAACTGATGGCGTTAGTCAACCCGAAGGACATGACTAGAAATTTGTAGTGACCATATTGGGTTCGGAAGGCTGTTTTGGGTATGTCTGACTCCCTAACTTTCAACTGATCATAACCCAAATGAAGGTCTATTTTTTAAAAACACTTGGCATCCTGAAGCTGGTCAAAAAGGACGTCAATCCTAGGAAGAGGATATTTATTTTTAATTATGACCTTATTCAGCTGACGGTAGTCTATGCACATACAAAGGGAACCATCTTTCTTTCGCATGAAAAGTACAGGCGCGCCCCAAGGAGACACACTGGGTTGTATAAAACCCTTATTTAGGAGATCTGCTAATTGTTCTTTCAACTTTTTTAGTTCTGTAGGAGCCATTCTATATGGCAGAATAGAAATAGGATGAGTGTCTGGCAACACATTAATACCAAAATCAATCTCCCTATCAGGTGGTATTCCTTGGAGATCATTTGGAAAGACTTATGAGAATTCTTTTACTACAGGAACAGATTAAAGAGAAAGACTCTCGGCATTGTAGTCCTTAACTCAGATAAGGTGGTAAAAGCAACTTTTAGAAATAAGTTTGTGGGCTCTGAGATAGGATATAAAGTGCCCTCTAGATGCTAAAGAATGTCTTTCCCACTCTATCACTGGTTCATTCGAGAAAGAAAAAGTGACCCTTCGAGTCCTACAATCTAATGTGGCACAGCATGAATGGAGTCAATCCATTCCCAAGATAGCATCAAAAGCAACCATATCTAACTCTATGAGATCTGCTAACGTATCCTGGCTACCAACAGGCACAACACAACCCCTGTACACCCTCCTAGGAACAATACAATCCCCCACCGAGGTGGAAACAGAAAAGGGTTCAGAAATCACACTAGGCTCAAACCTAAAACCAACAGCCACATATAGGATAAAGTAGACTCGGGATCAAGTAACACATAAACATCACGGGAAAGGATTTGTAACTTACCGGTAATAACATCTGGGGAATCTTCCACCTCCTGGCAATTGATCAAAGTATATAACCAGTTACGACTGTTCTCGATAGTTGATGTGGCACCCTTCTGAGGAGGAGATGGTGCCAAAGAATTTGCCTGAGACTTTGCACCACCAATATTCTTTCTAGTAGATGGGCATTCCCTCTGAAAGTGACCCGGCTGACCATATGAATAACACACTAACGAGCCCAACTGACACCTTCCCAGATGATTTCTACCATAAGTCTTACACCATGGAAAAGTATGATGCTGATGAGCCACACTACCCTGTGACTGAGTATCCTGAGCTCTGGTTCCATGGTTAGTCTAAAAACTCTGAGATCGACTGTCTGCCGGTGGTAGGGGTATTAAGACGCTGGTAGTAAACTGAGCATTATCCCAATTCTTCTTTTTCTGCCATTTATTTCCCCAGTTACCGCCCTGAGGCTGACTATGACTCTGGTCGGCTGATCTGGCTCTTTTCGCTTGTCTTTCAACCTCCCTAGCTTTAGAGATCTTTTTTTTCTCTTCTTCCTATTGCATATGAACGGTCATCCTAGCAAAGTCTAACTTCTTATTCAACATTGCCCCCTGTCACTCAAGCACCAAGTTATCAGAAAGGTTGGATGCAAATTTTCTCATCCGAGCACTCATATTACTAGCCAACTCTTATCCATAGCGGGCTAGTTTATTAAACTTCAAAGTGTGCTGATGGACACTCATACTACCCTGCTTCAGATTCATAAACTCTTCCGCTTTAGCCTCCCTCAACTCCAGAGAAAAGAATCGATCAAGGAAAGCTTCCACAAATTCGCCTCAAACTGTGGGCTCAGCACTCTCACCTTTTTCATCCTCCCAGTCGGCATACCACTAATTCGTAACATCCTTAAGCTGATAAGTTGCTAGTTCCACCCCTTCAAACTCATCTACATGTATTACCTTAAAGATCTTTTCCATCTCATCCACGAACTCTTGTGGATCTCCCTCTACCTTGGTGCCAGTGAACTTAGGTGGGTTCATTTTCATGAATTGTCCGACCCTAGTAGCCTCAAACATAATAAATGTAGACCCAAAATCTTCTGATCGTTAAGCATATTTAGCTACCAACTGTGTCAGCATATGAATGGACCGTCTGAATTCCGCATTTGAAATATCTCTCTAAACAGTTGGGGGACAGTTGACATCAGTCCACAGAACTCGAGGTGGACTGGTCGGGACTGGAGGGACTCCCGAAGCAGGGACAGGTTCTGGAGTGTGAACGAGTCCGCATCCCATGGGTGGGACGGACCTCATCTGCCTGAGCATTCTGATCGATGATACGATGTGGAGGTATAACTGTGTTTCTAAAATACAAGAGATTATTAATTAGAGGACAGTTCAGACTCTGAAGCAAGAACTAAATCACAAAGAAGGGAAACATTTCCTAAATGCCTAGTAGCCTCTTGCTTATAAGTGTGGCATGCTACACACCCATAACCAAGACTCTACCTGATACGATTTTGCAGAAACCCTGGGACCATGAACCATTCTTTGATACCAGGTTTGTCATGACCCAAACCAGGGCCCTGGCGGTGACGAGCATTCCCAAACTCGAAGGCCCAGAATGCCCTCTGTCTATTTTGTAATCATGCACATAACTCATATGATCAGAGTAATACGGAATAGAAATAATAATATGGAAACATGGTCAACAATTTAAAACTGTTAAAGGACTAAAAACATGCCCAACAATATTTAATAAACATCTGCAACAGTCTTCAAAATCTCTACTGATATACTATCTGAATAACTAGGACAAGGCCCCCAGCAGACCCAAAACCATACTGAAATAAATACTTAAATGACTAGGGCTTCCAAAGCAAAGAAAGTTCACCGACTAAACTCTGAGACAACCCTGTCTGTAGGCTCTACTGAGGATTTAGACCCCTAGACAGTGCCTCAGTACCTGGGAGGAAGGTGGGGGATCAGCACAATTGTACAGGCACGCAAACGAATCCAAAATAGAGTAATTGAACATATATATATATATATATATATATATATATAAAATATGTGAGAGAAAATTTTTATCAAACATTATGCATAAAACAGTTTCTGAAAACAAATGGGCATCTTCTGAAAATATGTAACCTATTTGTAAATATCAAGCTCTGATCTGTGTATTACTTCTAAGTTAGGTGGTATCCCCTACAAGTCTGATATTCCACGGGCAATATGGAATCCTCCATTGACTCAGCAGGGAAGCCTCCAACCCAAGTATGCCGCAATGGTTGGAGTTTCTGAATTTGATACGCCACACGACACTTAAGTCAGCGTATAATAATATACCCGACTCGGCAAACCACGATTTTGGGAAATGAGTTGCTTGAACTCAAGCCCTCTTCAGGGAACCACCTAACATCTCTGTATGCCCATTTTTAACCTTTTATGTACATGCAATATTCTGAATGTCTAAAATCATGATAGTATGAAATGTTTATTAGTTTGAGTGTTATATAGCATTGGTCTGAATTGGTATCTTCATACCAAGACTTGCAAGTCATGATTTCTGAGCCATAATACATTAAGCTAAATCTTTCATTTAAAGCATAATTAAGACCACCAAAAACATGCAATTGATATAGAAGATTTCGTGTTTCGAAACTCAAGTCAAAATCATGCAAAAACTTCATCAACATATGGTGGTCTAGTGACTTTAGCAAATCCATGCACTCTTTCATTACATGCATTATGACATCAAACATTCATGCTAGATTCCCTCTTTTGTGATGTAAAACTACCTTTAAATCATAACAAGAGTTCAATCATTTCATATAGTACTTTTCAAGGATGCATTGTAAAACAATTCATATGCTATGAGAAATCTGAAAAATTTATAATAAGAGGGAATTCACCAAAACTCATGCTCTCAACAAGAATTCATTCTTAATTACATGGTTTCATACATTGATATTCTCAAATCACTTTAGGGAAGGTAAAAATACTAAAACAATGATGTTAAAATATTTAATACATGAATATATACATAGATTCAAACACCCCATTCTAAAACATGATTTTTCTATGCCCATGAGAATTTAGGAAAACCCCGTGTACCTCTATTTTGAAAAATATGGGTGCTTCTTGAAGCCTGTAGATTGGGGATTCCGAATCTCTAATCAATTTTGAAAACCCACGGTTGAATCTTGATTTATTTGGATTTTTAGTTTGAAACCCTTGGGAGTGTTCTTGAGAATTTTTAGATGAATATGGATGTATTTTGGAGAATTGGGGACTGAATTTCGTGTTTATGGATGAATAAGGGTAGGAAAAGGACCATTTTGACCCAAAAACGGAGTGTTTAAGTCACTTGAAACCATTACATAGGCTCCGCATATGATATCACCTATATTTACATAGGCGCCGCCTATGCTATCGCCTATGCTTTCCAGTGGCCATGTGCAATTGGTTAGGCGACGCATGCTACTTTGAAAGGCCATAACTTCTTGCTTGGGTGCTAGAATTTAGCAAAATTAGTATCGTTGGAAAGCTAACTCAAAATCCTATCATTTTACACATAGTAGACTCTCTAATTCGACATATACAAAGAGTAATGATGGATAGAAGTTGACATAAATTATAATGTCCACTTAAACTTAATCGATCGAAGTAGTTTTCAACTCATCCTTGAGTCAAAGGACCTCTATGGTCTAAATTTAAGCTTGAATGGATTCACATACTATGCAAATAATTAATATGCCATATTGGCATGGGATTTATGGCTTTGGGATTATCAACACATCAGAAATCATGGTCTATATTATAGCTCGAAATGCGGGGCATTACATTCAAACTATGGATAAAACTGTAAGTCTGAAAATCCATTGTCTAGGGTCAACTCTGGGACTAAATCGTCATATTGTAGTAGAAAGGATCGAAAGCTTTTGTGAACAAAGAAAATAGTTATGGTAAAACCATGAACAAAATCTATCTCAATTAAATTTTCTAAACATCAATTTTATTTCCAAAAGCTCATAAATCATCCATTAAGGTGGTACGATTCTCACTATGAAAGAATTCATTTTAAGGTGAAAAGTGGGATAAATTCCTTTTCAAAAAAGCAATAGTAAAACCAACATTTTAGTTGGAATCATACCACTAAGTGAGCATAAATGTACCATAATGTATGCATGTCATCACCAAAATCCAAACAATATAATCAAAAGCATCTAAGCGTCCATAGAATAAAACCATGTCCTTTATAAACATAGAATAAGCACCTGGAGTCCAATTGGTATCGTAACTACAGCCTCAGGCCCATTAGCATATAACTAGCATAATATCAATACTATAATATGGATAAACTATGGTAATACATTATGTCAAGTAATAAACCTTATTCTAAAGGATACTTGGCAGCGACTATGGTTAACATACTTATAATCTAGGGTGATAGGCTTCTATCGCTATAATACGCATTTCATTTTAAGGGTTAGTTCACTATTTTATCCCCAAACTCATAATTTAGGCTAAGTCACAGTATTTTACCGACAATAACATCCTATCATCCTCACCTAGCATGAATATATATCATACATATCTCAGTATACCTAAGCATTCCTCGATGCCAAACCGCGGATTCTTGAATTGTCAAGAATCATCTACCCTTGCTCCCTGATCCCAAAATGCTACCACATTATCAAAATTGTAATCTACACGTCATTAGGAGTACGAGGCCCATATTTCTATATAAAGGATCGGGTTGGAATTTGGGTCAAGAACGGGCTTGCAAGGCCTAAAATGGAATCCAAAATTGAATCTGCCACGAGGTCCCTTGAAGGACAAGGGATGTGTGCTTAAAATTTGAGCACAAATGGGGCATAAATTGGGACCTAAATAAGCCCTTAAGGTCAAGGGATTTAAAAACCTATTTTCTAAGAATTTACCATTAAATAGGACAGAAATTGATATGAAAATAATGGAAAATGACCAAAGAGTGTTAAGTTAACTTACCTTAGCATCAAGGGATCATTCCCAGTCTCTACTCTCTTCAAGCTCTCAAAATGATGTAAAAATGAGGGAGAAAAAGATGGAAAATAGAGCAAAGAAAAGGGATTTAACAATCTCTCAGTGCCGCTAAAGCTACCACTTATCCGTTTTGGAGGGTACCACTTAAGCAACATAAATCCTCTAAATGTGTTATGCACCAGGGATGAGGGAAATGCTGAAGAGGTTGCCTGGCCACTAGAGCGATGTCCGCTTAAGCAGTCCTTGACTGCTAAAGTAGAACTTAGTCAAATGGCCAAGGCCGTTAAAGCGGATTATGGATGCTAAAGCGGTTCCATGACCGCCAAAGCGCTCATACCAGATAACAGGTGCTAATTTGAAAATGGACTCCAATCGAGTACTGGGATTCGTTTGGAATCCTATGAGCGCAAATAAACTATACTACCATAAAAGGTTTGATATTCTGTACTCAATGGTACCATCAAAACTTCCATTCTAGATTGTTTCAACATAATATTAGGCCCACACCTATAATTTCATTTTTCATGTAATCTACCCACTAGCCCAAAATGAGTTTAAGAGCCTTAGGACCTGAACCAAGGATCCCCCTAAGCTAAAATCAATGTTCCAAAGCTGATGGTGCTATCGAAATTCTCATCCAAGGCCATCTACTATGAGTTTTGGTCCAAGACCAATTTCTTAACAACGAAAGTTCCAAAATAGGGAAATGGGCCCAAAATCCAAATAAACTGTCCAATAACCGTACCGACAGTTCCAACAAGTCATAAATGACCTATAGAAGCTATGAAAAGGCTCAAAATGCCAAAAATATGTGTAAACTGAGGAATTTAGGTCATTATAATATCCACTATAAAGGGAATTTCGTATGTGAAAGTCAATGGATAGAAAAAGCATGAAAGCTCAAAGGGATGAGGTCTTAGGCCCACATGCTCCGAGCAAGACTCCCCAGATAACCTCAAAGAAGAAGCAATGCTTCCAACATATTCTGCCATAGGTACTGCTTTGCCAACCCACTTCCTTATTTTACTTCTTAAACAACCAAAACTTAACCTAAAAAAAGAACTGGCCTCCAAATAAACTGAGGAAGGATGATGCATGCAAATTAAAACCACAACACACAAATACCACACGGATACCAACACAAATAAGCAAACACTCAACCAAGCCAAAGATAATCCAAGGCGTAATCATGCAACCAACTCTAATATCCAAATATCACCTTTTTTGTCTTTCCAAACCTGCCATCTACTCTGAACCACCCAAAATGCCACCCCAATCCAATCTGTGTAATAATATAATACCAACCTCGAGGAACTAAAGTTGATCCACCAATAAGCCAGAATGGTAAGCATAAAGATAAGCCCATAAGGTGTTACTTGGGCACACAAATAGTGATGACCAATGTTTGAAACCTACTGCCAATGCTATAATCGATCCCAATGAGCCTAAAAATTGATAGTGAAGAGTTCAAATCAAAAACATTCACCACTAAATGATTTAATCCAGGATATCTCATCAACTAAGGATGAAACCATGCTAAGCCCAAAATGAGTACAGTACTCTTGCTAAGTAGATAATCTAAAATCCTGACAAAAATTGAAAAACAAGATCAAGAGGAAAAAAAACCATCATCAAGTGCCAATGGGATATCATCTGAACATCTACCAACCACAATCCATCTGAATTAAAGAAGACTGAATAGGTAGATAAGGGATAGGCTTAGCCATCCTACAGGTGGAACCACAACTGAGACCAATATAAAATCAAGGACTGCATAAAAGCTCTATAATTCCCAGTTGAAATCTCAACACCAAGCTGAACTCTCGCTCTTAACCATCCAATAATCCCTGAAGATGAGTAAGTGTCCATACTTCAAATCTATCATAACCTTCAAACCACCATTCAAAAGAGTCAGGATTCCAAACTTGAGTAAACAAATATAAACCAAGGGCAAACACCCAACTCACCCTTACTATCCAAGATCAGGCAGATCCCCACTAGTTCCTACCAGAGCTAAAATTAAAATGTATTTGGAGAAAAAAATTACAACAGAGGATAAACCATAAGATAAAAGCAAAAGCATTTAGCTCCATATCTACTTAAGGCATAATGCACCGAGACATAACAAGGAACTCACCAAGGCTGAAATTAGTACTAGTGATGCCCAAACTCTAGAAACTCAGGCAAATGCAAACTTAGATGAAATCTGGTCCATCCAATGCTCCATCCCAGCAATGAATACGCATAAGAACATATCACTAAGGAGAAACACTCCACCAAGTCTTGCTAGGCTGAAAGAATGCCTAAACAAGGATTTTCTAAATCCACCCATTTTATTCAAACTTTAATTAATTAAACCATAAACCACACCAAAATAGAATAGAGCCCATCTCAACATTAAAGCCAAGGTCAAGGACACTACCAAAAAGTAAACCAAGCAACTCAAGATAATAAAGTTCTAATTTATTGACTTAAGAAGTGGTCAGAAAAAGATCACCTATCTCCACCTTCCTTAACTCTACTAGAGTAAGGATCATATCACAATAAGGAATAGATCACGTAACTCTACCCTAATACCAAGATCAAGCTATCATCAGGAGATACCCAAAAAACCTAAAAGACAATCCCAATCCTCTCGATGTCAAAGCTAAAACCATTATTAAACATTAAACTAGATGAATTAGAATAATAGATCCTAAACTATTCAACCTAAAAAATAGGCTATATAACCCAAATCACCAACAAAAGAGAAAAATAACAAACCTGACCTTTCTATAAGAGAGAAAACCATCTAACCAATCTAATCGCCTAAGCCAAAGAATAAAAATCACGAAGAAGGAAAGTCTAGCTAGATAATACTACTCTAGTCATCTATCAAGAAAGTATCAATCAACATCAAACAATGGCAATAATGATAACAATAATAAAAATACCAATATAAAGAGTAGGTGGTATCAATGATGAACATCATTAACAAATACCACTCTAAGGCCATATGCAAGGGTAAATGGGATGCGAACCTAAATGCTACACCCCTAGTGAAATATTGATATTGGTCTACTCTATTTTACTACTAAAAGAAATAATCTAGGGGGTAGTAACATAATCATAAACTCTACAGCCAAGCACATAATAATTAGTATAAAAATACCAAGGCATATGATAATCGATGGGTATGGAAACCCTAGTACACTCAAATGAAAAGGTAAAGATAGAAAATAAATGGTGCACCTATCCCGATGGAATCTAAAGTCACATGCCTAAAGTGCTCAAAGAAGTATAAATATAAGCTGGTCCAAACTCGAACTGAGCATCAAAATCACCAACCAAGGTACTAAGCACACTATCTTTAATTGAAGGTTTCATATCTCAATGAAACTAATTTGAATAAGTCGAAGAACTAATAATTCCATATTGAGGACACTCTCTACCCCAGTGACCAATTTCTCTACAGTCGTAGCAAACCCCTAAAGCCCTAACCTATCAAAAAATACAAGCTGGCCCCAACTGGATCACCAATCCATGCCTGGAACGCTCGCAACTAAAATGATCGTCCTCCCTATAATCACAACATACCTCAAGATCCTTAGGCTGGCAAAGAACATGCGTTGACCCTTTCTGAACATCCAACTCACGTCTAGGGCACTCTATAGACCAATGAACAATCTCACTACAACTATGACAATCTTCTAGAATACTCGAAGGTACTGTACCCACAAATCTAGAATGAACGCCATGGCCCAAAGTTCTATGTCAAATAATTCACAAGGTTAGATAAGAATATTTGTTGTTGTGATCACCATGACTTATCTAAGAGCCACCTTCATAAGTCTTAATATATGCTCTCTCTGTGGCCCTCACGTGATCAACAATTTGAGGGAAAAAAGATCTAACTGCTATCAAATTCTCTGATGATAAACAGAGTGGCATGGCTAATTTTCTAATAAATCTATGAAGTATCTCATGCTCCGAAGGATATAGCATAGGGTTATGTTTGGTCCACTCAAGAAACCTAATCTTATACTTTAAATCCAATAAGGAATCTTACTGAACATCGACAAACTCAACTTTAGCCAGAAAATTGCTCGATAAGTCAGAAATTAACTCTGGCTACGAGGTATCCATAAAAAGGCTTGGAATCTCCGACACTTAATCTTAAAAGGCTGAAGTGGTCACAAACTATATCAAAGCCTAGACTAACACTAAATTCTCTAACTAACGTTAAAGATCTTTGATATATATCTCTGACTTCCTAGTTTAATGTAGTACTTAGGCTTTGGAAGTGCATATAAAAGTCTCTTCCACATCTAACGATAACCTTGCATCATCCATCTAGAATAAAATAGAGTCAAAGAACATACTAAAGGTTCATAGGGATATGGACACATGACCAGGAGTCAAGAATAGAATTTTCTAAAATTCCTTATAGCTTCCCAAAGGTAGGATACAAATGTCTCTACATCGATCTGCAGGACTCTACTAGACGCCAAGATCTTGTACCAACACACCAGTAAACCTAGGTTGTGATACCAATTTGTCGCGACTCAATTTCTTTTGTTATGATGGCACCTACTGTAACCCACCAACAGGTAAGCTAACCCATAGTTCGGAACCATTAGTAATGGACTATCCAAACAAAAAGGAGAATGTAGAATGAATATGATAAGGAATAATACATATAATGAAGTCCCAAAATATGATGGGTCAATCAATAGCTTTTACATCAATAAGAGTACAAAGTTAAAGCTTAAATAGACATGTATAATCCATCTATGAATACAATATAGAGATTAGTCTAAACCACAAGAAAAAGAGTATTAATGATCTGAACATCAGGATATCATCCAAAATTTCAAATCCATAGTTGCTTTATACGATGCGCACAACAACAATGAGAACTTGTACTGTGATCTATAGGCTGTAAAAGTGTAATATAAGTACCAAACATGTGGTACTTAATAGGTAACTGCCAACTAAGCTCCAAAGATAATGAAATTATAGATAACATGCAAAGCAAGAATATAAACTACAAACAATAATTTAGGAAGCTAAAATAATAAGGCAATAGAGGCAATAAGTATAAACTACCCTATTCTAGGCATATTCAAGAACTAAAGCACTATATTGTATATCACTGGCCAATATACAAATAAATAGTAGAAGAAGTATATATAGTAGTATAGAAGGCTAAGGAATGCATATACAATATGAATAAATGAGACAAAAAAGAGATATACGATAATATCACAACTAGATATGTATATAAATATATATAGGTATATAAGACTAACTCAAGGTACAACCTAAGGTAGCCATTCTACCATCTCAAGGGCTCCTAATCAAGTAGGAACTAATGTTCGCATAATCAAGATCCCTAATCATAATGCCTAACCATGATATAATTATCCATAATATAATAATCATAAGAGAAAGAAATCGGAATTATACCTTAAATCTCAATACTGGACCATAATCATCCTGCCATGAACTTGATGTCACCTAAAGCAATGCCTCAAATTGAGACTAAAGCAATCAAAGAAAAATATAGTAACCCAATAAGGTTAGGGTCGAATCCCAAGGGAATACATGGAATTATATCTCTCATTTGCTGGAATTAACAAGTAGTGTAGAAAGTAAATAGGGGGTTTATAGTAGTAATCTCTAACAACTAACAGAACTCAAATTTGGCTGTAATTAGTCAGAAATAAACACTAGGACTGTGTCCCCCGGACTCTCAACTCAGTAGGTTTATCATGCTTTATTCAACTAGTCGAATATCTTACATGTAGAATTTGATAAGTTATGTACCATCAACTGTCTTGTGGGATCATTGACGGATTTCACCGTCTAACTTTTGAGTTTCAAGATATTGCATTGCTAACCCTTATCCTAGATCCCAGTTAACTATTACCTTTTGAGTCTCAAATTATTATATGAAAGCTAACCATCTTTCGTATATGATATTGATTAGCCTAGATCGATGATTAATCTTCAAATTACTATTGTG
>NC_061111.1:137569103-137575549 GCF_002878395.1 Capsicum annuum
CACAATACATGCAAGAATATCAGTTCAAAATAAATTAGCACTTCCCCTACTTCGTCAATCTGCAAGGGTTCCTACAACCCTAGCTAAGGGCTTTAGCCACTCATGGTTGTGAAATAATTAAAGGAATTAAAAATTAAAGACATTCAAACAATATCACAATAATCAAGGAATAAAACCCAAAGTATTTAAGTGAATAAACAACCAAAATAATACAAAGTAAACCCAAGATCAAAATCAAATCCTAGAATCAAATATATATTTTAAGTAGATTGCGTAAACTAACTAAAAAATTTCAAGAGGATATTTATAAAATATAGGAAAACCCTAGGAAATCATTCCCAAACAAAAGAGAAAAACTGAGGTCAGTGGCTACTTACTAGGCCACCTACTGGCTGTAGGTGGTCCCATGTAGGTGCCTTCCTCCTCTAAAATCTCCTGAACTCTTTGGAATTGACTCTTCTGTAACATACTCTATCACCTACGAACTGTAGATGGCACCTACGGGTAGTAGGTACCCTTCATAAGTGACATGGTCTTCTTTTATCAACTCTTGAGTCTTTAGATATCACTTTCTGACTCCTATTTTTGGCACCTACGGACCATAGGTAGCACATACGGGTCGTAGGTGCCCACTTCAGTAGTCCAAACCTTCAAATTTCACTCCTTTCTTATAGAATAGCTCCAAAACCTAATTTCCTACAAAACATAACACAAAACACACCATATGTAACAAAAGTACCTAAGTAACTTGCATATTTTCATTGTATTAAATGTAAAAAGTGCTATGAACCCATAACACATCAACACCCTTAACTTAGAACATTTGCATATCCTCAGGAAACATAACACAATAAAACAAAACTATGACGCTAAACTAGGAAAACTCTAAGCTATCTAAGTCAGTAAATCAACACTTTAAGCTCATAAATATTACCCCCTCTTATTTCAACAATTCAGAACCAACTATTGGATATATGAAGCACAACAATGTGACACAAGGGAATCAAGATATATCATACATTAGCAATAGACAACCATGCATATATATATATATATATATATATATATATATATATATATAAGTTACACTACCCAAAAAAGTAAGCAACAAGCAATACAACCCATGTCCCACTCACTCGTATAAAATAATGGATGTTAATGTAAGGATGGTCAAGAGACACTCACATTCACAAAAGAAGTTCTACTAATGCACATCAAATACCATAGGCTTACCGTTATTTTCTTTGTGTTAGCCTTCAAACAGTCGAGTTAGGATTACTATAGCACTTTATTCGGCCTGTAATGTAGGCTTAGGTGATGGTAAGGTACATATTCATATATTTAGTGACTAAGCATCCTTGACACTACACTTACTTTGGGGTCCACTTATCAGTGAATTGTCTTTTTAGTCCACCCTTTTTTCTCCATTTTTATTCTTTTATTGCACATTAAGGATGGGTGTAGTTTCTTTTATTCTTTCTTTTTCTCCTTTTTACAATTTTTTCTTTCTTTTCCTACCATACGTACCCAACTATATTTATATTTTATTTTACCCTTCTTTATACCCACTTTACATTACACACCCCTATGATAGCTACCGTCAACTTAGGTGATTTACCTCAATTAAGGTGCATAATGTTCAAGAAGGACCAAGGCCAAAATAGGTTCATTATAACATAAATGGGAAGGTGAAAAGTGTAATAAGAAAAATAGGCAATAAGACTCATAAATCGGGATTAAGGGATACTTATTCACACATGGAAGGTCATTTAGGATAAAACTGGACTAATATAAAAGATGACATTATCCTTTCCTAAAAGACTATCCTCAACCTAGGTAAGACTAACTGAGAAAGAAAACTAATTAGTATCTCATACACACATGGCACAGGGTCACATCATATGCTACTACCTATAAAATTCATCCAATTGTTAGCACTAATTATCATGTCCCTAATCTTAATGCCATAACAAGGTCCACAAAGGTCACACATATATACATATAACAAAATTCTAAAAAAATTTAGAGAGGTATTATTTTTCTCAAAAATCAATAAAAAAAAATATGTCAACCGCCCTAGATAATAAAAAATTTTGTAATTACACAAAAACACAACACAATACAAAACAAAACATGATATGCCACAAATATTAACCTAGACATACCGATTCTACAACCATACCGCGATCGATAAAAAAGAAGCACGATAATAAAAATTAGTGGTGACTATGGTATACCCGACCCCCAACTAAAATATTGTGCGCTATTCTCAATACATGAAAATAATGTAAAGCAAGGGAATAACGACATACCTGGGATGCACTAGGCATTTATATTATGATCGTCCTAGTATGGCAGTATCTCGACTGATGAGGGCGGTGGTAGTGGCGGTGCACTACCAGAGTACGCACCCACTATTATCTCGATAGGCCTCTGCCTAACAACTAAGTTAGTCTCTCTTGAATCATGTGTGGTCCATCTTAGGGCCTAATCAAATAGCATATTGTGATCCTATAGCTCCACTTCTCTGCCTTTTTCATCCCAACTATGGGGATTGTATCCTCATTTACTAAAAATAAATCAAAATATATAGGTCTATGTGGAGGTTCCGACTGAACAATTAGAGGTACAACGGGAGGGATGGTCAAAATATTTCTCTCAATAAAAGAGTGTATATTTGCTCGTAGTGTGACCACCTCCTCTTTAATCTCACCCAAATTCGGTGCCTTAATATCACTAAATCAGACAGATATTTGGCCGACAAAATAATATATATATAGGCATGCACCTCAGGTTATAACTTTGACATCTCAGCCCTGTGTGTAGCCTACAATCTAGTCTCTGTTGCCTCAAGTATCGTTCGGACCCAAGACCAGATCTACCCATACAATAATGCCGCCTCATCCTCAATATTTCATAGCCAGGTGGTGGTATAACTCTGACTATCTACTAAGCTCTGCAAAAATTCCCGTAATACAAAAACTATACCCGATGCAATAGTTATAGTAAGGGAAAAGAGAGGACGAGGGCACTACAGATATCCTAACTAGCTCTGAAGTGGAAATTGGAACTGAAGTAGATGTGCATGGGTTCATCTCACCCTGAATGCGTATCTCGAGGTCCTCTATCTTTTCCCTTGTCTCAAAATCTATAATAGCACTAGAATCTGCTCGTTTTCTAGCATTAGGCATTACAAGAATTGATAGGCTATTAGACTGGGCCAACATTATAATCAGGGGCATACAGGACCACTATAGAAGGACTGAGTTTAGTGTATCCTTGATCATATAAGTTTAGGCCATGTCCATCACCTCTACTTTTGCATCAACACCTAGAATCTCTAGTACACTAGCCTCATCATACAACAACTATACTAGGCAAGGAAAGAGTAGTGTGTTTGTCTCCCTAAATAACTGCTCATGAATCTTATATCTGATGATGGAAGCAAATTTAATATCATAACCAGCAGCCATAATCGCAATCAATGTTGCACTATCCCATGCAAGTAAGTTGTCTACTACAGTAAAACATAAATGATAACACACTACCAAATACTAAAAATTTATGGAAAAATTTAATGCCGCTTTATTAATCACACCTTGCCTCTCGACCAAAGGGGCATCCACACCAAGAGGTGAAATATAACTGGCGATCTATCTCGCCAAACCTACCCTTTTACTCATGTGCTTAGCCTCTTGCATAGAGCATCTGTTAAGTGCTAATCTCAATCGGTGATCATACTCTACTGTAGACATATGGGATACATAATTTGGGCTAAGAATAACTCGGTGGATGGTCTCCGCTGAAATATTAACCATGACCCTTATCACAAGCATCTACTCTAACTAAGGCTGCTCTGCATGCCTACTACCTCTAGGCATAGTCAAAGATATTGTGGTGCAGTAGGATGCATAGAACTCTTGTATCAATGTCTGGTTGTATGAATCCAAGGGTATAGTATCCACCCCAGCTGATACCTATCAAATGCAGCCTATGACAATAGTTCTCTAACCAACCCAGACAACTCGATTTATCTCTCCTCATAAATAGTCCTCTTGGGTTGGCTTATCTGATATCTCTCACATAAATCAAAAATAACCCCTATATATGCCATCATAGGTTAACCTTATCAATAGGCTCTGCTGAGATGTGAATAGGGTCAGAAGTCTGGGTTGTCTAAGTTGAAGGCTTCTAGTGGGATATTTGTGTTATACCCTCCTCAGATTGGGGTTGAATAAAATATTGCTTAAGAATTAGTGCGATGGATTCATCTTGGGACCTCTCCTAAGACTGGGGGTCTTGTGAAGCTACCGCTGGAAGTGACTCAGACTCCACCTCCTCATCATCATCATTCTCTCTTTCCTCAAACTAGGAGGGTGTAGAGTGACATCTTATCCTTCATCATCCTCGTCCTAGGTACGAGTGTACTGATCTGTGGCTAAGATCCAGTCCAAGTAGATGTAGGCCATTTACCCCACTATAAATGGTCTACAAGTAGTACCCCTAAGGTAGCTTTGATAATAATCTCATGCGCAATATATTTCTGGGCTCTAGTCCGTGGCCGTGTCACTCTGCTCAGGGCTTCTCTAGTTGGGGCCATCAGGTACTCCTCTATCGAGCTAATGCTTTTGAAATATTTGTCCCATCACCTCGAAGGTCCAACTTTCTTCTTTGAAGCCTTTGATTCTATGTACACCTAAAAAGCCAAGTGCTAGTGTCTGAAAGATAGTGAAGGACTGCAAACTTGAAGAAAAACTCTAAGTTTGAAAACTTTAAATTTTCCCTCTATTTTACATCCCTATAGTTTATACTCAGTCCCAACAAGTCCAATGTTTGTACTCAAAACTAAAATCAACTTTTCAACACAAATGTGACATACAAGATTCTTGGGATTCCTTGGCCTAGTCAATTTCCTTTCTATTTTGGGCATGATCATCAAGTTTAATTCAAGAACAATGCACCACATTAAGATTTTTAGGATAATTCAAGGCTCATACAAATAAACTTGTTGATTTATACATGATTTTCTTGAAAATAAACATACCAACTTACTTATTTTTAGTGTAGCATAAATAATACTATTCGGAGCCAAGAATGTTACCTCTTGTTTGAAGAACCACAAGTGAAATGCTAAAAAATATAAAGAACCCTAGGATTGATGCAAAATACGTGCAATCTAGGCAAGTTGGTACCCAACAAAAGTAGTGTTCTTTCCTTATATGAATTTTAAAGGAAGTTGGTAGGTTTGAATTTCAGAAAAAAACAAGAAATTTTGAGTTTAAATGGGATTAAAGGGTCTTAGGAGATTAAATAGACCTGGTGAGTCGGTTAGGGTCGAGTTAAGGTTGGTGTGGGAGCATATTCTTAAACACAATTGGGCAAAAAAAAATTCCACTTACGGCACCACCTGCAGACTATAGGTGGGACGTATGGGCCGTAGGTGCCAGTCCGTAGGCGGTTCCAATTTTTTTGACCCATTTTCCATCTATATGAACTTATTTTTCTGACACATATTGCACTACTTGTGAAGTCATAAGTGGTACTTATGACCTCATAAGTATATTCAAAATTTCAAGTCAAAAAAATCCCCAAAAGTCATCAAAATTTTGTTTTAACATTCAAAGCACAACTTACCTGGCCCTAGTGGGACTTATGACATTTATGAGTTGGTCACAAAGTCCCCTTACCTAAAATATTCTGAATGAAGTAATGTATTACCATGTTCAAGACTGTTCCTCATGCTACTGTACTTACAAAAAAGAAAAACAATCCTGAACACTAAAATAGTGGGTTGCCTCCCACCCAGCGCTTGATTTAGCGTCGCGGCTTGATGTGGCTAAGTTGGCTACTCAAACTTCACTAGGGGTTTCAAATGGGTGGGTTAGGTTGAGATTGAAGATATTAAATAGGTTGAATTGGATATCGGGTTGGGTTATGACCTGCCTAAATTCACTTTGGGTTAAAATAGATTCGGTTGAAATGGGTAAAAATTGGGTTGGGTCTTGACCCGCCCAATTTAACCCATTTAGTCTAAAAATTATTAATATTTACCTCTTGTAAAGAAAATAAATTTGAATGGGTTTGAAAAGTTGGGTTGATGGGTAGTGAGTGAGGGTGGGGCAAGAATATTTCTTTAAAGTTTAATTTTTTTTAAAATAAAAAGTTTTTTTGGGGGTTGGGGGGATTGGGGGACGAAGGTGAGTTTTAGGATAGGGGTTGAGGTATAGAAAATTTTTAATAAGAAATTTAATTTTCTTAAAAACGTATATATTTTTAAAAAAAAAAAAAATTGGGAGCGGGTGGGGTATAGGGGTGTGGGTGTAGGGGTAGGGGTTAGGGAAAGGATGGGGATTGAGGTAAGAGTTTTTAAAAAAAAATATTTTTTTAAAAAAGTGATTTTTTAAAAAAATACATGCTTTTTTTTTGGGGGGGGGGGGGGGGGGGGG
>NC_061111.1:137575649-137716539 GCF_002878395.1 Capsicum annuum
GGGGTAAGATATTTTTGTTCAAAAAAAATTTATTTAATTATTTTAAAAATTAAAATATTTTTAATTTTTTAGGGTGGGGGTTCGGAGTAGGAAAGAAGAATGGGGATAAGGTGGGTGAGGATAAGAAGAAAATTTATAAAAAAAAAATTTTAAGAAATAAAAATAATTTATTTAAGGGAGGCGGGGTGAGGGTGGGGTAAGTTGGCTTATGATGGGGTTGGGGCAAGGTTGGGGTAAGGTGAGGTGGGTGATTTTGAGAGTGGGAGGACGTCATTTCACTTTTTCCCCTACTTTCATTAAGAAAATATTTTTTTTATTAAACGGGTTGAAGTAGAGATTGATTGGGCTTATTTGAACCCAATTTGAAAATGGATTGGGGCTTAATGGGTTTAGATTTACCCAATAACAAATTATCTTGCACCCAACCTATTAAGTTTTGGGCGGGTTGGGTGGGTAAACTCAATTTGGGTTCATTTTGACACCCTTAGACTTCACCAACAAGCGCATGGGTTGCTCCCATACAGCACTTGACTTAATGTCACAGCACAAAGTGGGTACCTTGATTACTTAGAATTCATCAAGTACCCAAAGGAGTAACATCCAGGATCATCAATGCAATGGATAACTGACAACACCCTTATGTTAGTTGGCTACTTCATAATTCTTCGGACGTTGAATGTGACTTCTTCATTATTAACTCTAAACTTGAGCTCCCCCTTCTCCATATCAACCATCGCTCTACCTGTGGCCATGAATGGTCTTCCCAATATGATAGGCATCTTAAAGTCAACCTCATAATCCAAAATGACAAAGTCATCCAAAAAAATACAATTATCAACTTTCACCAACACATCAAAAGATATGCCCATAGGTTACTTTACTATAAGTCTGCCATCAACAATGACATAGTAGCCGATTCTGGAAGGTTCAATCCCAATTTTTTGAATACAACTAGAAGCTTCAAATCAATGTTGTCTCCCAAGTCACATAATGCTCTGGAAAATCTAGATATCCCTATGGTACATGGGATTATGAATGCTCCGAGATCACCCTTCTTTTAGGCTAGAGACTTAGAAGTGATTGCATTGCAAGGGTGCAGTCCACCAACGTCCTCAAAACTATCCACTCTCTTCTTTGTCACCAATTCTTTCATAAACCTAGCATACCTAGGAATTTTCTCCAATGCCTCAAGAAGAGGGATTTTCAAGCACAACTCTTTTAGCATACCAATGAATTTCTTGCCCTTACCTTTATCCTCACCAACACTAACATCAACACCTGTCACCTTGTTTAACACCACAACAGGTGTCTCATCAACCTAAGTACTATTATTTTTTGACACATCCACCATAGGCAACATAGGATTAATAGTAGACTTACCACTCTGAATGGTAATGGCGAGACATGACCATTATTCTTTGAATTCCTAACCATATTGCTTGGAAGGGTACCTGGTTACCTATGATTCAAAGTAGTAGACATCTTCTCAAACTGCTACTCTAATTGTATTATTGCAATTTCAAGCAACTCAACTTTCAAAGTAGTAGACATCCTATTAAGGCATGTTTCCTAATTTTCTTAACCCTTCACCATCTTGGTCAACATCGCCTCTATTCTCGATTCAGTATTACGGCTTCCTGGTGAAACATACTTGTTTCCCTTCTTCTTGTAGTCATCTTGTATTCTTTAGTCACGATCATGTTCTTTTTTATGGTCTCTGTATCTATCTTCATAATAGTTCCGACCTTGGTTTCATTTCCCCTTGGCTTGAAAACCCACCAGTACATGATCTAGATACTTATCCTTCTTTTCTAAGTTAGACTCATATGATCTAGAGGCTACACCCTGTGAACCTACCACATTACTTTCTCAGAATTCACTATTGTGAACAGCTTTGTCAGCAACCCAATATTAGTTCAAAGCTGTGAAATCTCTTAAATCACAGAATAATCACACATTCTATGGTTGTCGAAAGCCCTAATGGTATAAGTACCAGCATTATTCTCTTTCTCCCAAATATTCCACCCTCAATTGGTAAGAAAGATCTGATCTAAAATATCAGATGCAACTTCCCAATGTAAACACATGAAAGCTCCTCCAGAGGTTGTATCTACTATGTCTCAAGAACTGATGATCAGGGCTCTATAAAATATCTCAACAAAGTTTGTCCCAAAAATATGATGATTGGTTACCATAATCAACTTCTTCTTAAAAAAGAACCAAGCCTCATACATCAACTCAGAATCTAGTTTCCTGAAGTTGTATATCTTATCTTTTAACTACAAAGTTCTGGATTAAGGAAAGAAATGGTCTAAGAATTGCCATCTTAACTCATTCCAAGTGGTAATTAATCCTCTAAGAAGTCCCCCTAACTACAAAGAAGCTTCTCCACTCAACGAAAAGAAAACAACCTCAATCTGAGTGCCTCCTAATCTACCCAGGTGTAGAGTAAAAAGTGTGGATCCTAATGAAATTAACAAGATGCATAGTTGTGTCATCCATAGCCAAACTTGCAAACACACCTTTCAAATTCAAGAGCTGGATCATAGCACTAGTTATGTCAAACTTAACACCTAGTGGCAAAGAATAAGGAGTGATAACTCTTATTTCTACCTGTTCAACGTATCATACATCCTCTTTATCATCATACGACTATAAGTGCTGGTGTGTTGGGATCATTAGAGCTCAAAAACCTCAAACTCCATCTTAATTATCGTCGAGTGCTTCTCAATGATCAACTACTGGTCTTTGCATAGCTAGCTCTACCTCTCAAGCTACTCACTAAAATTAAACATCCCTTCTTTGGTTAGAAGCTATATCTACTAACATTTGCTCCATTTTCTAATCAACAAAGTCCTGAACTCCTGTCGGAGAAGGCGGAGGCACAATATAAGGAGCATCCCAAATCCCTTCAGTATGGCCTGCACATACTGGTTCTATTATTGTATAATTAGGCTATAAGATTCTCTCTTTGTTAGTATTCCATGGGAGTAAAGGAATGCCTTGGCTCCTGGTGTTAGGTATACATGGGCATACATCTAACTAAAAATAGAGAACAAAAAAACAAAAACTTCAGCAACTTCAATCAACAACTAAACATCGTATTCCCCAACAACGGTACCAAAATTTTTAATGTTGCCTAAAAGTATGTCTCAAATTGAGACTAAAATGGTCGAAGCAAAATATAGTAACCCAATAAGGTTGGGGTCGAATCCCAAGGGAATACGTGGAATTATATCTCTCATTTACTGGAATCAATAGGTAGAGTAGAAAGTAAATAGGGTTTTGTATTAATAAACTTTAACAAGTAATAGAACTCAACTTTTATTGTAATTAGTTGGAAGTGAACACTAGGATATGTTCCCTCTGGCCTCTCAACTCAGTATGTTTATCATGCTTTATTGAACCAACCCGATATCTTACATGTAGAATTTGATAAGTTATATACCATCAATTGTCCTGTGGACTCATTAACGGATTTCACACTTTACCTTTTGATTCTCAAGATGTCATACTGCTAACCCTTATCCTAGATTCCAATTAATTATTACCTTTTGAGTCTCAAGTTATTAGAAGAAAGTTAACCATCTTAAGTAGATGATATTTATTATCCTAGATTGATAATTAATCTTCAAATTACTAGTGTGAGTAACTTTTTCTAATCCCTACTCCTCTTGTGAAGTAAGTAGTGATATACTAGGTGGGATCCTAAGGTTTGAAATTGATAATAAATCTATTAAACTAAAGATAACCATAATAAATGCAAGAATATCGACTCATAACAACATAGCATTTCCCCTACTTCATCAGTCTATCAGGGTTACCATAACCCTAGTAATGTGTCATGGAAACCCAGCACTTTTGATGCTTACAACCTTAAATTTATGCATGGACTTAGGTTAGTTTAGTAGATATGATACGCTTTGGTGTTTATTGCTGGTAAAATAGGTCTCCAATAGTGTTCTTATGAAAATGGAAGAAAAAGACCTGGAAAGACAAAGTCTGATCAAGATACAAGTTACCTAATAAGTTGTCAACACACCATATAACTCGTAGCATGACTTTTAAGCATAACAGAACCCAAAGCCAAACTGAGAATCTAAGTTTGGAGAAGATACAACTCAAGCATCCAAGTCATAAGCTGAAGGCACGGGTCTTGAGAAGGAATTGTAAGAATAAAAAAATCTAAAGCTACCATTTAAGATTGTAGTCTCAGAAGTATATGAGTTGGAAGTTTGAGTACGACTCTTATAGAAAACTGTAAGCATACCAGTGTTTGAAGCTTTAAAAGATAAATGTCCAGGTGGATACGAGTGAAGGCCACGAGTTATATGGTCAAGGTATGGCTAATGAGATAAAGTCATATGAAGATCAAAAATTTGAAGCCTTGAGAGATCAGACACTGTAATGGATACGAGAGGCATGGTATGACTCATATGATGAAAGTATGAGTTAAAGATTTAGACGTAACATGCTGACATAACATTACCTTTCCCATTTTTATTAGAATTTCTGAGTGCTTTTGAGATACTATAAATACCCTAGGGTTTATCTTTTATTAGGTTACATTCTTTAATATCTTTTTACATTTCAAGATACTCAATTACATACTTTTGCTTTGTTCTTGAGATTTTGGGTTATTGTTCAAAATTAGATTGCGAATTTTATTCTTCTAATTATTGTGTGATTAGTTACATGCTTTCTTTATTTATTATCATTGATTGTTGCATGAACATGAGCAAATAACTTCCCTGGCTAGCGTTGTGCGAACCCTGGTGGATTAACTACGTAAGGGAAGTGGGAGATTTATCAATTCTAAAGTAAAATGTATGTATCTTAATCTTCTTCATCATAATAGACCTTAGAGCTACTACAGAAGCTTAGGGATAGCCTGTATTCATAAACATCCTCATAAGGGAATTAATTATTAGGAAAATAGGTTAAGACAGTAATTTGAGATTTACTTCCATCATATTATTCTGTCATCCTATCTAATCAACTCAAGACTCAAAAGGTGAGAGTCAAACTGAAGTCATAGACAAGGATCAATAAGGTGATGCCTTGAGACTCATAAGATAAAGGGTGAGATCTATCAACACATTCATAAAACTATTGATAATACATAGCTTGTTGACTTTACATACAGAGCATCAGAATAGGTGGGGTGAACACGAGAAACTTACGGAGTTAAGAATCCAGGGAGAATACTATTTTAGTGTTCGTCTTCTATTATTGACAACTCAAAGCATTCAAGTTCGATTACTACTTACTGATTACTTCCAAAATCCCTCATTTACTTTTCTTCATTTCTCGTGAGTTATATCAAGTTGAGAAACTATTCAGCATCTTCCCTGTGGGTTCGACCTCAACCTAGTTGGGTTACTATATTGGCATCGATCATAGCATACTTCTTTTGGAGGTTAGTTTTGGGAAACATCAAATTTTGGCGTCGTTGTTGGGGAAGGCGGTGTAATTTATTGATTGAATTTGGTGAAGTTCGGGGGTTTTATTTTCTATTTTTGATTTTGTATACGTCGATTTATGTCAAACACTAGGAGAAGAGTCAATCCCTTACTCCCTTTTGATCTAGAGCCAAAAAAAATTCCTCAAACACCACAAAAGATGCAAGAACAAGTTCGTGATAGTGTTTCAGATGGGGTTCAAGACCCTTATAATGTGCCTCATCCTCCACCACCGGATGATCTATAGAATGTTGCTAATAGACAGATAAAACAATTATTAGCAACAGTAGCTGAAGAAGCTAGAATGGTGGAAGAGCAGTCTCGAGCTAAAGAGGCTAGGCTAGCTCAGAATACAATGCTAGCCAGGCCAAGACAAATGCCTACACAACAAGGAAGTGTGCAAAAAGGCATAGCTCCGATGATTCCTGCTTATCAGTATCTTTAACCATATGACAAAGATGAATACAAGAGATATGTTGAACCTGCTGAAACAGGAGCCATCATTCCTCCTACATTACCCCCAATGTGAAGTTTGATATTACAAGAACCATAATCTAATTGTTGAAATTAAATGGTGTATTTTTTGGATAAGTTATCGATGATGCAAACATGCATCTTACTAAATTTAATGGGATCTGCATATCATATACTATTCCAAGGGTTGGATCAGGAAGCTTTGAGATTGAGATTGTTCCCATTTTTATTTATGGATAAAGCATCACTATGGTTAGTGGAACTTCCAAGAGGTTCAATCACTACTTGACATAAGTATTATAAATAGTTTCTAAACAAATTCTTCCCTCCTACAAGGATGCTATAGTTGAGAGATGAGACTTATAACCTTTAGATAGTTACCTGCAGAATCCTTGTATGAGGCATGGTTTAGATTCAAGAAAAAGCTAAGCACGGTACCAAATCACAAAATTAGAGGGTCGAATTTGTTGGAAATCTTATATAGATTGCTAAATATCATTTCCAGAGCAATGACAAATATGATTTTAGAAGGTGCACTTATGCGCCTTTGCTGGGATATTGTACAAGAAATGCTAGATGATATTTTGGTGACTAATAGAGGATGGAATACTAGAGACACTGAGTGTGGTGCAAGTATATATCCTATTGGGGTTAATAATGCATATACAACTGGTCATGATATGGTAGCTTAAGAAGTTGCACAACTTCGAACTAATATTGGGCTGCTTATAAAATAGTTAGTAATGATGAGTCCTGAGAAGGTGAATGCAGCTGTGGCATGTGGATCTACGTCCAAACCTTATGAGATCAAATATGAAGAGGAAGAAAAGTATCTTAATCATAGGTTGGCGGATTTCCGAGCCCAAGAGCAAGGGAATCAAGGTTGAAACCATTATAATGATAGATACAAAGATAGAAATAGAAAGAGAGATAGTTATTGGTGGAGAAAGGATGACTACAAGGAGAAGTGTGACAAATACATTCCACCAAAAAGCCGTGATTCAGAATCTAGAATGAAGGCAATGTTGTCAAAACTGGTCAAAGGGCAAGAAAGTTAAGAGAGTTGTCTTAAAGAGATTAAGGTAGACCTATTATGGCTAAATCAAAAAGTTGATTTACATGCTACTGCATTTAAACAACTAGAACAACAGTATCGTCAGATATCAGCTACAATAAATCAGAGGCAACCTGGCACTCTTCCTAGTAATACAATTATGAATCCAAAGAATGATGGTCACTGTCATGCCATTACTACTCGGAGTGCTAAAACCACCATAGACCCATCTATATAGGTCGTAGATGAGCAAAAGAATAAAGATGATTCTATTGAGGTAGAAAGATAAAGAAAAAGAGAAGGTTGATGAGCCTATGTTAAATACCCTTTCGAAACCTCTTCCTCCTTTTCCCTAAAGGATAAAAAAGAAAAAAGAAAATGGTAAGTATCAAAAGTTTTTATCAGTTCTAAAAGAACTATCAATCAACATCCCACTTGTAGAGGCATTAGAGCAAATGCCAGGATATTTAAAATTCATAAAGGATCTAATCACCAAGAAGAGGTCAGTCAGTGATGAGCAAGTTGACAATATTCATCATTGTGGCACTATAGCAACTAGATCTTTAGTAGAAAAGAAGGACGATCTGATTTCTTTCACTATACCTTGCACTATTGGATCTTTCGACTATGCTCGTGCTCTA
Source organism: Capsicum annuum (assembly GCF_002878395.1). Lineage (NCBI taxonomy): Eukaryota > Viridiplantae > Streptophyta > Magnoliopsida > Solanales > Solanaceae > Capsicum > Capsicum annuum. The sequence goes on from NC_061111.1 coordinate 137,583,281, forward strand.
TATGATTTGGGCGCTAGTATCAAAATCATGTCATTAGCTGTATTTAAGTAGTTGGGGTTGAGGGCTCCTACTCCAACTACCATGAGACTAGTGATGGCAAATAAAATGGTGAAATAGCCAGTTGGTATTCTATATGATGTATTGGTTAAGGTAGCCTCTTTCTTCTTTCCTGCTGAATTTATGATATTAGATAATGAAGTGGATTTCCAAGTCCCAATTATCTTGGGAAGACCTTTCTTGTCTACAAAAAGGAGATTAATTGATTTAAAATTGGGATATCTGATGTTGACTCATTGATAAATAGGTGATATTTAATGTATGCAAACCTATGAAATAGCCTAATGAGTTAAGAATGATATCAATGATAATGTGTTTGATGAAGAAATAAACTCTTTCCCAGATATTAATGCTATAATAACTTGGGAGGATACTTCTGATACTGTTCTTATTGAAGAAAGGTTGGGTGTTAAAGCTCCAGCAGTCGTGATCATGAACTTTGATAGTAATGGTATTAAGGATTATGATGAGATAGTATGTTCTCTCTATGGGAGTGATTCTTACACTTATACACTTGTGGGTATACCGTCTAGTATTTGTACTCATAAAATTCAACTTGAGCTATATTGTATTCCAAGTATAGCGGATCAGCGTAGACTTAATACTCCTATGTAGGAGGTAGTAAATAAAGAGATAATCAAGTGGTTGGATGATGGGAGAGTGTATCCCATTGCTGATAGTAAGTGGGTTAGTCTAGTACAATATGTTTTAAAGAAAGGCAGTATTACTGTTGTGTCTAATGAGAAGAATGATCTAGTGCCAATGATGCCAGTCACAGGATGGAGAGTATGAATAGATTACAGAAAATTGAATGAATGGACTCAAAAAGACCATTTTCCCATGCCCTTTATGGACCAGATGTTATATAGGTTAGCGGGTAGAGGATGGTACTATTTTCAAGATGGGTATTTATGATATAATCAAATCACTATTACACCAGAATACAAAGAGAAGACCACGTTCACTTTTCCTTATGGGAACTTTGCATTGTGATGTAAGCCACTCAGTCTATGCAACGCTCCAGCCATATTTTAGAGATGTATGATGCCAATCTTCTCTAACATGGTAGGAGGCACCATCAAAGTTTTTATGGATGATTTTTCAGTTTTTGGTGATTCTACTAATGATTGCTTAGTGCACTTGGTAAATGCTGTTGGAAAAAATGACATTTTATGTTCTAAGCAGGTATAGTCCTTGGACACAAAATTTCAAAAAAGGGTATTGAAGTGATCTAGTAATTACCTCTGCCAATTTCTGTGAAGAGTGTTTGTAGATTTTTGGGACATGCCAGGTTTGATAGGTGATTTATCAAGGATTTTTTTAAGATTTCCAACCCTCTTTGTAGGCTTCTTGAGAAGAAGGTAAAATCTAAGTTTAATGAAGCATGCTTAAAGGATTTTAAATGTCTAAAAGAGAAGTTGATGACTGCTCCTACTATCATGTCTCCAGACTGGTCCTTCCATTTTGAGATTATGTGTGACGCAAGTGGATTGGTATTAGGGGTTGTACTAGGTTAACAAAAATAGAAGATCCTTCATCCCATCTACTAAGGAAGCAACGTACTAAATCCTGCCCAAAAGAACTACACCGTGATGGAACAAAGTTGTTGGCAGTGGTTTTTACCTTTCAAAAGTTTAGGTCTTATTTTCTTAGGACAAAGGAGATTGTTCACAATGATCATGCAGCATTGCGGTACTTAATGGATAAAAAGGATGCAAAGCCTAGACTGATTAGGTGGGTGTTATTGCTGCAAAAATTTAATTTTTAGGTCAAGGACAGCAAGGGCACTGAGAATCGAGTTGTGGATCATTTGTCTAGACTTGAAAAGAAAGCTATGTAGAATATTGTAGATGGGCCTAATATTGATGATAGTTTTCTAGATGAGCAGATATTAGCAGCTTCCCAAGATCTAATTTCATGGTTTGTAGACTATGCAAATTATCTAGCAAGTGATCTAATCCCCGAAGATCTTTTCATTTAGCAGAGAAAGAAGTTTATGCATAAGGTACGGATATTTTTCTGGGATGAACCTTACTAAATTAGAATTTATGTGGATGGGATTATTCGTAGATACATACCTGAGGTGGAGATGATAAGTATACTTCAGGCTTGTCATTCTTTGCCAGTTGGGGGTCATCATGGAGATACCCGCACAGCCCACAAAATCTTGCAATATGGGTATTAATTGCCAATAATCTACAAAGATGCAGATGATTTTGTTTCTACTTATGATCAAAGTAAACAACAAGGTAATATCTCTAGACGCCATAAACTTCCTATGACTCCTATCTTAGAATTGGAATTGTTTGATGTATGGGGTATAGACTTCATGGGTCCTTTTGTGAGTTCGTTGGCATAAAGTATATACTTGTGGTTGTGGATTATGTATCCAAATAGGTAGAAGCAGTTGCGCTCCCTAACAATGAAGCACGTAGTGTCACTATAGTCCTGAAAAAGCACATCCTTTCTCGATTTGGCACCCCACGTGCTATCATTAGTGACGGTGGGTCACATTTTTGTAATCGTTTATTCAAAAGTCTGCTTGATAAGTATGGAGTGAAATACAAGGTGTCAACACCTTATCATCCGCAGACTAGTGGATAAGTTGAGCTGTCTAATAGAGAAATTAAGCCCATCTTTGTGAAGACAGTGATTGCCAATAGGATTGATTTGTCACAAAAGTTAGATGATGTACTATGGTCTTACCAAACAGCGTTCAAGACAACAATTAGTGATTCACCTTATCATCTAGTGTATGTTAAGGCTTTTCACTTGCCTGTTGAACTTTAACATAAAGCACTGTGGGCTTTGAAGAAGATGAATTTTGAGTTGCAAAATGTATCTAAGTCAAGGATGAATAGTATGAATGAGTTGGATGAATTTTAACTCCGGGCATATGAAAAATCTGCACTTTACAAGCAGAAGATAAAGCTACATCATGATAGCAAAATTGAGAAAAGAATCTTTCAAAAAGGTAACCAGGTATTGCTCTATCATTCAAGGCTTCGCTTGTTACCAGATAAGTTGAAGTCTAGATGGTATGGTCCCTTTACTGTGCTAAGAGTGTTTCCATATGGTGCTTTGGAATTGAAGCGGGATGGTGAAACCCTAGTCAAGATTAATGGACAAAGAGTCAAGCACTATATGGGTAACACTAAGGAAATTAATGTGATTTTTGAAATAGTCCTTGGTGAAGTCTAAATAACTATGGTAATTACGTTGTGCCGCAGTGTTAAATCAAACGTTGCATGGGAAGAAACCCATGAGGCTAGTTAGTGAAATATAAGTACCCAACTAAGCCATGTCGTGCCATATTAAGTTGTTTCTACTCCAGAACCCAGGTAAGGTTCCAGGTCTATACTAGTTTAAGAAATGACCCACAAGCCTTGGTACGATTCGTAGGTATGAGTGTACACCTGACTCATACCCAGTCTTACCAGGTCGGAGTCACAGGTCAACCCATCCCAACACTTGATTTAAAAAGAATTAGGTACCCAATACCCAAAATTGAACCCACCTCCATTGTTTATGAATTTTTGAGCTTCCAACTCATGAAATGGCTCGAAAATACTTCAAATCACATGCCAACTTGCTCGGATCTCTTTACTTGGCATGATCTAAGAACGGATTTGGGGGAAGAAAAGTTGAAATCAAGAAAGCTACAAATTCATCCAAGAAAGTAATTTTTGGAACTCAACCTCATTATATTTCAAGATGAAATCATAAATGTGAGTTAGCGTAAACTTGCTTCGAGTTAAATTTACTTTTTTATTACATTTTGGAACCCTAGTTCTTAGTTTTATGTTTAAAATAAAAGTGGGGAAACATTCTAATATTTGTATGTTGCTATTTTGTGTATTTTGGACTGATATAGGGTAAAAATGCTCTACAATAGATGTGTAGTTTAGGAATTTAGATTTTGAGTCAACTTTGAAAGTTGAACTGCTATGTTGTAGTGGATATGAGACTCCTTATGACTCGTACCCATTATTAACAGGGTCTTAATGAGACTCGTACCCACTGACAACATAGAAGTATAACTAAGTTTGAATTCTAGTATGGGTATGACTTGCCTAAATGAGTAGTACCTAACCTATATGACTTGTAAACTAAAGTCATACTGACCTGGGAGAAAACTAAATATTATAAGTTGTTTCTAGACTACTTACAACTATGGGTAATGAGTCATACCTTGTTGGTATGACTCATTAGAAGGACTGAAAAGCAGACAAGTAAAATATCATCACTATGCTGAACATCATATGACTCGGTCATACGAGTCATACCAAGTCCATACGACAGGTACCCTCTATTTGTACCCTGAACAGTAGATGCACATCGAACTTTAGTTTCTTAATTTTCATTTCTTTTATTTATTTACTTACTAATGAATGTGTAATTTTAGGTATAATGCCTCTGAAAAATACATCTTCTTCCAAACAATTGCCTAAAAAGGGAACCAAAATGTCACAATCCTCCAGTTCTGAGACTATTGAGTCACCCAGTAGCAGCGGCGACTTATACAACAACCCATAGAAAGGAAATTCACAAAAGTCCGCAAAGAAGAAAAAAGAAGTAACTTGAGAGGAAACACCTCCATGGGGTTCAGGAGAAAGAAGCAGACTATCTCACCTCCTCATTCACCTCCACCTTCATATGACGAAAATAATGTTGAATCCAGTTCTGAAGAAGCAAGTTTTGAATATGCTAACGGTAGATAAGAGGTAGATGCTGCACCAATTGATAGACATGACTCTCTCCTAGAACTTACCACTGCTCTGATGCCCATTATTGAACAATGAGGATACCCCGATATGTAGGAGATATTTCGTGATGGGTTAAGCAGACTCTATAATGGACATATTAAATGGGTCTTATAGTTGGAGAGGAGGTTGACTACTACTAGGTTAATAGAGATAACTAGGTTAAGGTATACTTCAAGCAATATAGCTTTGAGTGGATGATGAGAGAACCTGGGAAGTTTATGTTGGGCATATTTATACGTCTAAGCACCATAACTTACCCATGTTTTAGCTAAGTTTTGAGAATAAAATACATAATTCTTGCACTTTTAGTCTATTTTTAGTTAAGTGAGCTGACCTATGTGATTAGCATGCTTTTCAGGTACTAATGAGAAAGATTACAGCACTTTGGGTACCTGTGGATAGCAAAGGAGAACTTCACATAAAAAGGAAAGCAGCTCTTGGACTGAATGTGATGCATGGGAACTTTTTCCCGGGCAAACTCAATATTTTTAAATAGTTAAGGATGCAGTAGCAATTTATTAGAGAAGGATGTTCTTAAAAGCCTTATTGCTGAATTTTTAGGTATTACTCACGTTCTGTATTATTTTTGAACACGAGAAGAATAGCATCGTAGCTTGAGGACAGAGAGAGAGAAACGTGTTTCTCTCTTATTTTCGCTAGTCATCTTTATCACCAAGATCATTCTAAGTTTTGGTATGATGAAGATTTCTATTTTGATTTCTGTTTTATTCATGAGTAGCTAAGCTTATTTGTTAGGGTTATGGAAACCCCTCTTATCTTGGAACCTTCGACCAACAGTCTAATAATAATCGCAATACTTAGTGATTATAGTATTCCCTGTGGGATTCGACACCCAACCAAGTTAGGTTCTATATTTGACAGCGACCGCTTGCACTTTCTAACGAGAGTTGTAATTTGGGGGTATCAAATTTTGGCGCCATTACCGGGGAATACAGTTGTCAACTAAGTTTGTGATAGTTAATAGACCAAGTTTGTGATAGTTAATAGACCCTTTGGTCAAATATTCTCAAATTTTACTTTTTGTTTGTTGTTTTTGTTTTGTTCAGATTTAGTGGATTGCATGCCAAATACACGAAGATCTGATCAGCCATTATTACCTATAAATCCTGAACCACATCTTATTGGCAGAATGGATGTGCAACGAGACCTTGAAAGGATAGCTACTCAATAGGAGCAGGCTAGATTAGCTGCATTGGCAGCTGCACAAGTAAATCAACAGAATGCTGATAACCCAGGTCGGGTACCAAATCTTGATGATGAGGACCTGGGTGATGATGAGTTATTAAATCCAAGGCGTGCAGATGATGTGGCGGCACCAGTGAACAGGAATGTTAATAGAGATCGTCAAGCTAGGATGAGACCCGAACGCCGAGCTGTGCAAGTTACTTTTGATGATGATGATGACGACTTGGATGGGGTTGGTGCCACAGGGGCTATTATTCCTCCTCCCTTGGCACCCGGAGCCAAGTTCAATATCACTAGCACCATGATCCAGCTATTGCAACTCAAAGGGTTATTTGGTGGACTTGCAGGCGATGATCCGAATATGCATCTGATTAATTTTATATCAACATGCAAATCGTTTGACAATCTAGGGGTTGGACAGAATGCAATCCGGCTACGCTTATTTCCATTGTCTCTATCTGGAGAGGCAACTCTATGGTTAAACGGGCTAACTCCTAACTCTATTACCAATTGGAGGCAACTGAAAGAAGCTTTCCTAGAAAGATTTTTTTCGCCATTCAAGAGAGCACAATTAAGAGATGAGATAAGCAATTTCAGACAGCTTCCAACTGAAGCTCTCCACGAGACATTGGAGAGGTTCAAGAAGAAGCTTATGCGATGCCCAAATCATCAGATGACCAATGTCCACTTGATGGAAATATTATATAGGGCTTTGAACCTGGTGACTAAGCCAGTGGTAGATAATGTTGCGGGTAGGTCATTCATGGACCTTACTTTTATTGAGGCATGTGATATGTTGGATCGTATGACAAAGCAGAGTAGAGCTTGGCATACCAAGGATTCTGAGGTAGCAAGCTCTACTGTATCTAGTGGCATGACGGAAAAACAGAGGTGAAGAGAAGAAGAATATGACCACGATATGGCTCACATGAAAATACAGATGGACCTTCTTACTAAGTATTTATTATCAGAAAAGACAGAAAAGGTCAAAGTTATTGTATCACAGGGAAGAGATGACTCTGATTCTAAGGAGGAAGCAAATTAGTTAAATAATCAGGGGGTTTTCGAGGCAATGTCCAAGGAAACCAAGGTAGAAACTATTATGAAAAATCCATATACAAGGACCGAGACCAAGGGAATTGGAAGAATAAGAATGACAGGAGCGGTTTGTATGTCCCTCCTAGAAATTGTGAAGCTGTTGCACCTAGCTTTGGGAAGATGTCCATGGAGGACATGATGGCTAAGCTGTTAAAAGGAGTGGAGGCAACCAACACAGAAGTAGCTGAGGTAAAAAATGATTTGTCCTCAATGAATCAATTGGTTGACTCACATTCCACTTCAATAAAACAACTGGAACAACAAATGAGTCAACTATCGGCGGCATTCAATCAAAGAAAAGCTGGCACTTTACCAAGTGACACTGTTCAAAATATAAGAAAAGATGGATCGTGTTTGGCTATTACAACCAGGAGTGGTAAGGTGTTGGAAAATCCATCCAAGGGTAAGCCTATGGTTGATAGTATGGAGGAGAATGTTATTGAAGAAGATTGTGATGATTCTGTAGAAGTTGAAAATCAAAATAAGAACATTCATGATACTACACCTAGATATCAGCAGTCTGAAAAGATTGATAATGGGAAGCACAATAAAAAGGAAGTGGTGGAGAAAACTCTTCCAAATCCACCACCACCTTTTCCTCAGAGACTAAAGAAGAAGGCTGATGACACCAGGTTCAGTAAATTCATGACCATGCTGAAGCAGCTGACTATTAATGTGCCTTTGGTGGGGGCACTGGAGCAAATGCCAGGGTACGCCAAATTCATGAAGGACCTTTTGAAAAAGAAAACGGCAGCGAGCTATGAACTGGCAGATAATTTTCATCATTGCAATGCAATTGCCACGAGGTCTTTAGTAAAGAAGAAGGCAGATCCGGGTGCTTTCTCTATTCCTTACACGGTTGGATCTTTAGATTTTGCTAAGGCGTTATGTGATTTGGGGGCTAGCATTAATTTGATGCCACTAGCCATTTATAGACCGTTGGGGTTGGGGGATCCTACACCAACCAACATGTGGCTTGTAATGGCAGATAGGTCAGTAAAACGACCTGCTGGTATCTTATATGATGTATTAGTAAAGGTTTCTACCTTTATTTTTCCTGCAGACTTTGTTATTTTGGATTGCGAGGTGTATTTTGAGGTGCCCATAATCTTGGGTCGACCTTTCCTCACAACAGTAAGTGTGCTTATTGATTTACGAGCAAATGAGCTTTTATTTAGGATGAATGACGAAGTGGTACATTTTGATGTATGCAAATCAATGAAGCAGCCCAAAGATATGAATGTGTTCTCTATAGCTGATGTTTATTATGAGGATGAGAAAGAATTATCTTTAGAGAAGCAGCTTACTGTTGAGCCATTGGCTGCTGTGCTTTTGAACTTTGAGCGTGAGGATGTTGAAGAGTACGAAGAAACTATCTGTGCTTTGATAGGAATGGGGTCGTATTCATATGCCCCCAAGAAGCTGGACCTTGACCTTAAGAATCGACCTTCACCACCGGCAAAGCCATCCATTGAAGAGCCACCAGTGCTAGAATTAAAAGAGCTACCCAGTCATCTAAGGTATGTGTTCTTGGGTAGTGGAAATATACTGCCGATTATTATTGCTACTGATTTAGGTGAACAACAAGTAGAGGCTCTCATCTCTGTTCTGAAGAGGTACAAGAGAGCTATTGGTTGGACTATTGCTGATATAATTGGTATCCCTCCTAGCATATGTATGCACAAGATTCAGCTAAAGAAAGATTGCGTACCCACTATTGAGCATCAGCATCGTCTGAATCCACCTATGCAAGAGGTGGTGAAGAAAGAAATCATAAAGTGGTTAGATGCAGGGGTGGTGTATCCAATCTCAGACAGTAAATGGGTGAGTCCTATACAATGTGTGCCCAAAAAGGGGGTATGACAGTAGTAGCAAATGAGAAGAATGATCCAATTCCACTCAGGCCTGTCACAGGGTGGAGGGTGTGTATGGATTACTGGAAGCTAAACTCGTGGACATTAAAGGACCACTTCACAATGCCATTCATGGATCAAATGCTTGATCGATTGGCAGAAAAGGGATGGTTCTGTTTCTTAGATGGTTATTCCGGATATAATCAGATTTGCATTGCTCCTGAAGATTAGGAGAAGACCACTTTTACATGCCCATATAGTACTTTTGCATTCAAATGAATGCCATTTGGGCTATGTAATACACCTGCCACTTTTCAGCGGTGTATGATGTCCATTTTCTCTGATATGGTTGAAGACACCTTGGAGGTGTTTATGGATGACTTTTCAGTTATAGGTGAGTCATTTGAGTCATGCTTGGCAAATCTGAGTATGGCTTTGCAGCGATGTGTGGAATTCAATCTGGTGCTAAATTGGGAGAAGTGCCATTTTATGGTTAAGAAAGGCATTGTTCTCGGGCATAAAGTCTCTAAAAAGGGAATTGAAGTTGATCGAGCCAAGATTGAAGTTATCGAGAGACTACCACCTCCAATTTCTGTAAAGGGGGTTCGTAGTTTTCTCGATCATGCGGGTTTTTATCGGAGGTTTATTAAAGACTTCTCCAAGATTGCAAACCCATTATGCAAACTTTTGGAGAAGGAGGTAAAGTTTTGCTTTGGTGAAGATTGCTTGAAGGCATTTGAATGCCTCAAAGGAAAGCTAGTTGAAGTCCCTATTATTGTAGCACCTGATTGGTTTCTACCTTTTAAAATTATGTGTGATGCAAGTGGTGTAGCCTTGGGTGCTGTACTTGGTCAAAAAATAGAAAAGCTATTTCATCCAATCTACTACACGAGCAAGGCATTGAATGGAGCACAGAAGAACTATACCATCACTTAATAAGAGCTTCTTGCGGTTGTTTATGCTTTCAAAAAGTTCCGTGCTTACTTATTGGGAACCAAGGTAGTGGTTCATACATATCATACGGCTTTAAGATATCTAATGGCGAAGAAGGATGCCAATACAAGGCTAATTATGTGGGTGCTACTGCTTCTAGAATTCGATTTCGAGGTAAAGGATAGAAAAGGTTGTGAGAACCAAGTAGCTGATCATCTATCTAGACTTGAGAGTGAGCACACAGTGCAAACCGACCTTGATATTGATGATGCATTCCCTAACGAAAAGATTCTAGCAACTATGGTGGAAAACTTACCGTGGTATGCAGATTTCGCTAACTACGTGGTAAGCGAAGTGATTCCTGAGAATCTCTCCTTTCATCAAAAGAAAAAGTTCATGCATAATGTGAAACATTACTTCTGGGATGAGCCTTATCTTTTTCGACGATATGCTGATGGTATTATTAGGCAGTGCACCCCAGATGTAGAGGTGCCTAGCATACTGAAGCAAGCCATGCTTCCCAAGTTGGAGGTCACCATACATGTGAACGGACGGCTAAGAAAGTACTGCAAAGTGGCTACTATTGGCCTTCATTATTCAAGGATGCCTACGATTTTGTAAGAAGATGTGATCAATGTCAGCGGCAAGGTTCTATCTCAAAGCACCATGAGATGCCCATGTCCAAAATGCTTGAATTAGAGTTATTCGATGTCTGGGGTATTGACTTCATGGGCCCATTTGTGAGCTCATTTGGGATGAAATATATCTTAGTTGTTGTGGATTACATATCCAAATGGGTCAAAGCAGTCGCTCTAGCTGATAATGAAGGTAAGAGTGTTGTGGCATTCTTAAAGAGAAATATCTTCTCTCGTTTTGGGGTACCCCATACCATCATAAGCGATGGAGGATCACATTTCTACAAAAAGCAGTTCAGAGCCGTATTGGAAAAGTATGGGGTTAAGCAATATAAGGTAGCTACACCATACCACCCACAAACTAGTGGGCAGGTAGAGGTTTCAAACTAGGAAATCAAGCTGATCCTTGCTAAGACTGTGAATGCCAGCAGGAAAGATTGGTCCAGGAAGCTGGATGATGCCTTATGGGCATATAGGACTGCGTTTAAGACACCAATTGGCATGTCACCATACCAACTAGTTTATGGAAAGGCTTGTCACTTGCCAATTGAGCTAGAACATAAAGCAATGTGGGCATTGAAGCAGCTTAACCTGAACTGGATGATGCTATAAATATGAGATTGGGGCAGCTGAATGAGATAGATGAATTTTGTCTAAATGCATATGAAAGAGCAGATCTTTACAAGGAAAGGATGAAAAAGTACCATGATCGGAGGATTATCCAATGAAACTTTCAAAAAGGCGATTTGGTACTCCTTTTTAACTCCAGACTGAAGCTGTTTCCAGGTAAGTTAAAGTCTAAATGGTCTGGTCCATTCAGAATCAGCCAAGTTTACTCATCTGGAGTAGTGGAGTTAGAAAACGATGATGGTAGTGTCTTTAAGGTGAATGGCCAAAGATTGAAGCTATATATCGGTCCAACTGACTTGATGAAATGTATAGCCACCATATATCTTGATGAAGTCTGAGTAATCGAGATAACTATGTTGTGCTGCGATAATAAATCAAGCGCTATATGAGAGGCAACCCATCATTTTAATCATTTTTGTTTTACCAGGAGTTTGTTTTTGATAAATAAAAATTCAAAAAGAAGAGTCGAGCCACGACCAAAACTAAGGCGCTTGGTGGGAGGCAACCCATCCTTCTAATCATTTTTGTTGTTTTTGATTAAGTGTAGGTGCATGAAGTACAAAGGAGGAGATTAGCCCCAAATTTTGATTTGAAAGTGAGCCATGCCAATGGTGGTAAGTCTAGGAATGATGGAGCATAGGCGATAGGCTAGGCGCCGCCTATGCCATTGCCTATGCTCACTGCCTCACATAGGCGATAGGCTAGGCGCCGCCTATGTCAACATGGGCGATAGGCTAGGCACCGCCTATGCCATTGCCTATGCTTACTGCCTCACATAGGCGATAGGCTAGGCGCCGCCTATGCCAACATAGGCGGTTGGTTAGGCGCCGCCTACTTATGCCTAGGCGATTCTATAGGCGCTTCCTATCACCGTAAATGTTGCCTAATAACCCGTTTGTCAATGGACCAACCCGACCCATGTCTCATCTTTTAAATATATCCTCTACCCTTAAACACCACTCAATTTTTCTTAAACCTAAGTGCCGCCCAAGCACCCTTGCCCTCTCCAAGCTTTTCTCTTTTCTCATCTAATCCTACAGGCTCACCTTCCTGATTCATCACGAATTAATCACCAAGTAAGTTGCTCTTTCATGTTCCTTAGTTGTTTCAGTGCTACGCTTATAATGGTTAACTAGATTTTGTAGTAGTGCTTGGTGATAAGAGTATGATTAGTTTGTTATGATTTTTTTTTGAAGAATACATCTCATTGAGTGAAAGGATTCTCGTAGGTAATCTTGATTTTACTCCAGCATGTATTGATTGGTATTCACTGTCATAATTTTTTTAGGAGTTGAAATATTGAAGTTTAATGCATAATTTTGGGAGTTGTAAGCTTGACTATGCGAGTGACTCGTTCATCGATGTAATGATCATGGTTAACCAAAAGCATAAGATTGTGTAGTTGTTTATATGCTATAGCATGATAAGATTTCTATGTGGTAGTCTTGTTTAGAGATTGCATTGCTCCAATGAAATAAAGTTGGAAATGATAGTCAAGATTACAGGACCATTGTGTGTTGCTTCTCTATATCAAATTGAGAAAGTGTTATGTAAAGTGAAGGGTTGAAAGTGTGACTGCACTAATAATGTTGTTGGCACATACCATCTAAATGTATGTCGATGAAGTCTGAGTAATGACATCACTCACTCAATTAGTTTGTGCAAACAAATTAAGTATGGGGTGGTGCCATCACTATTTTTTTTCGATTATAGTGAATTTTACGAAATGAGACTAACATGACCATATTATGATCTCAGGTAACATGGCTCTGAAAGGACGACAGGGAAAGGAGAAAGCATCTACCTCACAAAAAGGTCAAAAAAGGTCAAGAAAGGACCAGGCTAATTCCTCCTCTCTTTAAGTGCCTCGACGCACTTTTGGGATCAAATGGGTTCTGGAGGAGGAAGGAAAGAAATGGTATAGAAACAATAAAGTGAAGAAATATGTACATGTGGAGTTGATGCAGAAGGAAAGTTTAGCAAAGAACTGCCCTCGCATTTTAGCAAAGATTATGGCACTAAATCTTGACTTTATCTTCTGGGACATGGGCGAATGTAATCTTGATTTGACTCGAGAGTTTTATGCCAACTGGTCCCCAAGGACTACGGGAAATGAAGTAAAGATTCAGGGGCAAGTCTTGCAATTGAACGTTGATTTCTTCAACTCTTTCCTGGGCACTCCAAGTGTGGATCAATCACCACTCAAGGAGCTCTACAACAGACCTCCCTACAGAGCCATCAGACATACGTTGTGTGGATCAAGGTCCATGACCCGGTGGACTCGTCATAAAGATAATGGTCGTCACAATACTTACCCATATGCTTGTTTGAATAGAGAAGCTCGCATATGTTTAAGAATAGTCAATTCCTGCTTAATTCCTGGGACACAATACACTAAGGTCACGCGTGATCGAGTCTTCTTGGTATATGCTCTAATGACGAATGTTCCCATCAACATTGGTGCAGTTATACAAACGTCGATGCGAAAAGCAAGGGTGCACAAAAGGTCCCATTTCAATTTCGGCAATTTATTGACTGTAATTTTAAGGAAAGAGCACATTGAAGAGGATCCAACAGACCATAAGTTGCCACATAACCCGAAGAAGGTAGATCTCACGAAAATCAAAGATCCAGAAACTGGTCAAGGCATCAACCTGACCACTGCTGAGAGACATGCTCGAGATGAGAGTTTTTTTGCCATCTGTATAGCATTACTAGGTTCACTATGATGAATGGGGGTCGTGCGCCGACTGATGCAGAGCTTCGGCAGTTGGACTATGACTACCCGCTTAATGAGTATGCTCAGACCATGTGTGGAGTGGGGGTAAATTTTGAAGAACCTCTAGATGATGATGTGCCGACAGACGATGATCACCAGCTGCTAGACTCTGATGTGAAGGAAAACTCTAATGATGAAGACTCTGATGATGATTCTGACGCAGGGGGTATGACCCCGGATGTAGAGGAGGAGTCTGACTAAGCAGGTTTTTGCTTATTTATTTACACTGAGGGCAGTGTGTTCCTTCTTAGTGTGGTGTGTTACGCTGCGTACTGCTTGCCCGTATTTATTCTATAGTCGTTTTGATTTAGTCATAGTTAGTTAGTAGTAATTAGTTAGATTTTGCATGAAATTGTTCTTATAGACGGCATGGCATTATAACAGGAGTTTGTGCTGAATCACTACTATTGAAACATTTAGGCTCTAAGTTGTGACTCATTCTGTGATAATTGTTTGTGGTTTAATTCATTTATCTGTTAGGTCAAGAATCTATAATGCTCCCAATTAAGTTGACCATGTGCCATGTGTGTGTAAGGTTATTGTATATTCTTTGTTGCGGCTGATGCTAGAACTTGCCTAGCGTGTGTGTGAAGCGAAATAAAGATTGTGAGTTTAGGAGATGATTTAGGCATTTCTTTGGCAGCCCTAATTTTTTTTTATCTTCTTTTTACCTACCCTTGTACATTGTCCTAGTGAACACTCATTGAGCCTTTAGCTATTTTCTTTGGCAACCCCATATGTAGCCTAACCTATTTTTTTTAAAAAGACCATAATTTGATCCAAAAGCTCCTAAGTGCTTTAAATTGTAGAATCAAGCGGAGTAAAGAGTGTGGCAAAATAAGAGGAAAATGGTGAAAGTGAAAATATTGTGATCGAGGGTGGCTATCATAGGGATGCTTAATAAAAATAAAGAAAAAAAAATGAAAAAAAAAAAAATAAAAAAAAATGGTGCATCTGTCGGGAGTTGTACATTCTCATCATAATTTTTTTAATTGAGTAACAAAATGGGTGAAGAAGGGTAGAGTGGTTGTTAGAAGTTAGTGTAAATGGCATAATGTAGTGTATTAAAGCGCTTAGGGAGCATAGTCACCACTTCTGGCCAAAAGAGTCCTACCCGTCCCTTCAGTCTACTTTGCAACCCGTAAAGACCTATTTGATCCTAACCTTAGCATTCTGATATTAGTGGAGCATTACACTAAGGGCAAGCATATGGTCATCAGTTGTAATCTAAGAATTCTTTGTGAGAGTGAGAGCAAGCAAGTTCTTATACCCATATGTCTGAAAAATGCAAAACTATGAGTGATTATGGGTAACATTTTGTGTGAGTACACTTGGTTGATGATTGTTGGGTAGTTTTATAAGATTTTCTTGGCTTAACTTGTGTATACAAATTAACCATCCTAATGAGTCTATGTTGGAGGGTGAGTTGTTTCTAGTAACAATCAAGAAATCTACTCTTTGTTAATAATTGCAATGTATGTCTTGTTGAAAATTTTGTGTTGCTCTTGTGAATTGTAGTTAAGTATTCGCATGGATGTAATATTTTGTTCGAGGACAAACAAAGCTTTAAGTGTGGGGTGGTGATGTTAGGCGTATTTATACGTCTAAGCACCATAACTTACCCATGTTTTAGCTAAGTTTTGAGAATAAAATACATAATTCTTGCACTTTTAGTCTATTTTTAGTTAAGTGAGCTGACCTATGTGATTAGCATGCCTTTTAGGTACTAATGAGGAAGATTACAGCACTTTGGGGACCTGTGGATAGCAAAGGAAAACTTCACATAAAAAGGAAAGCAGCTCTTGGACTGAATGTAATGCATGGGAACTTTTTCCCGGGCAAACTCAATATTTTTAAATAGTTAAGGATGCAGTAGCAATTTATTAGAGAAGGATGTTCTTAAAAGCCTTATTGCTGAATTTTTAGGTATTATTCACGTTCTGTATTATTTTTGAACACGAGAAGAATAGCAGCGTAGCTTGAGGACAGAGAGAGAGAAACGTGTTTCTCTCTTATTTTCGCTAGCCATCTTTATCACCAGGATCATTCTAAGTTTTGGTATGATGAAGATTTCTATTTTGATTTCTGTTTTATTCATGAGTAGCTAAGCTTATTTGTTAGGGTTATGGAAACCTTATAGTATACTCTCTATTGCTATGGGTTTTTGAATTTATGATGTGTTAATCCACTTATATCACTACTCTCTTCATTTTGATTGAATTCTCATGGTTGCAAACATAAGGAATGCGCCATTATAGCAATAACTTATTCGATAGAAAAGTTACTATTTGGAAAAGAGAGTGTGACGAGAAAATAGGGTTTCCAACCTCTATTTTACACGTTAATGCCCTAGCAGGATTAACGTCTTGGAGAGTTCGTACAATTGGTTGTACACTTTGGATTCGAGAGAACTAAGGTGAATAAATCCTGAATGGTTGAAAAACACTTGGATTTAGAATTAGAATATGTCTCTCTATAAGTGCATACATGTATAAAATCCGTATTACTTATAGTTAATAGAGAAGTAGAAGCTACAAGGTGGACATAACCCTAACTTGTCATTCTCTGTGATCAAATATTATTACACATATCATCTCATCGTTACACTGATAATATTATTGTTCACCTAAATCAAAACCCCAAAAATCTTGGAACCTTCGACCAACAGTCTAATAATAATCGCAATACTTAGTGATCATAGTATTCCCTGTGGGATTCGACACCCAACCCAGTTGGGTTCTATATTTGACAGCGACCGCTTGCACTTTCTAACGAGAGTTGTAATTTGGGCGTATCAGAAGTACAGTGATATTTTAGTAAGAGAATTTTATATTGCATACAAGGGTGATTTAAAATGACCGTATCCACAGGGTGAATTGTGGAAAGGTGGTGGCCTTATTACTTTACGAACTATTTAGGGAGTGTGGCCAGACATTTCCCCATGCACTATTGGTAGATTCTTTTATGGACCGGATTATCAGCCTTTCATAAACACTCGAGAAATGGACTAGTGTGTGAAAGAAATAAGAAAGATCACTCAGAAGCAGTTGGGATCAAATGACAAAATGGGTCACTTTAGATGGATTATTGAGTTTATAGAAACAAATGGTGAAAATATTGTGTAGGTAGTAGGAGGCCCAGGTGTAGCCTCCCAGGAGATTGAGAAGCATATACTGACGTTTGAAGCCAAGGCTTGGTGGATGCTGCTTCGACACAGGATATGTCCCACTAATATGGATAATATGTTGAGTATAATTTAGGCAGCTATGACAGTCCGGTTCATAGCCGTTTATGAGTTTGATATAGGAGAGTTCTTAGATTGGGAGATAAGAGACTAAGTTGTAGGTGGTGAGAAACCCCTAATAGCATACCATGTATGGTTATGAAGCTGTGCTTGAAGGAGTGCAGGAACTCCCAAGTATCAATGAAATATTAGACGCCATGAACACCACTGACCTGGCCCTGATCAAAGACACAGCCAACCCATTAGCTAGGGAGGCAAGGCAAGGGATAGAGATGTTGGTTGAGATGTTTAGACAGAGTGGTTACGAGGAGACTACTGATGCTTCTGAGGTGAGTCAACAGATGAAGACTACACAGAATGATGTAGCGGGTACTTCTAGTGCTCCTTCTCCAGTACTGTCTATACCACCTAGGACACAAGGTATGTGATTCGGGCTATTATGATTTTACAGGTAATATGGATCCAGGCCATGACTAGACTAGGTACGCTAAAGGCCAAGGTTCATAACATGGGAGGAGGCTTGAAGCCCTAGGTTGACACGCAGTTGGTGAGCCAAGACAGATAAGTATAGCATCAGCTTGATGCATTTTAGTTGAGGATTACTTGACATTTGGGTAGTGGGAAGACGCCTAATATTGCTGAGATTAAGTCTAAAATTGCTAAGATTAAGAATATGGTTGTGGAGTTGTACGATAGTCGATGATTTCAGAGCCTGTGGTTGAGATAGTTGTGCCCCAGTCCATGTGGACAATATTTGGGCTATTTCAAATCCAGTTAAGGAGAATTAAGTGGAGACCCAAAAAAAGAGAAGAGAGAGAGAGAATAAGGTGTGAGGAGAAAGAAGATGAGAAGAAGGCTAAGATAGCTAGCCTACAAGATGGGCAGGACTGGGAGGTATAGTTTTGTGAGATGGCTTCTATAGCCAATGGGTCGATACCAACAATTATTGATGCTGAGGAGGATGGTGTTGTGCCCTTAACTACTGTTGCTAACACAGTACCGACAGTTGAAGGGACGATTGTTGAGGAGAGTATGACCCAATCAAAGGGACCACATGCTGATACTACATGATTTGGCACTTTGAGCATCCAGGTATGACTTCTCATCCTATCTTTAAAATTTTTTGCACTGGGGATACTGCAATATTTTTCAGATGGGGGTGGGGGTATATATCTGATTTTAAATGTATGGAAGTATCTAAAAGTCTGATATGGCTTGTAGGTTTGATACTGAAAAAATAGTTGAGATAGGAGAAAAATCTGCACCTATGGTAGAAGACTGATTTTATTGATTTTTAATTGTTTTTGAAATTGATTTATAATGAATTTGGTTTTGAAATTGAGTTGTGATTCTAGAAACATGAATGATTGTGGATTTGAAATAATTATGCTGAGAGTATTTGTGTAAAATTGGATTGTGTTGAAATGTTAAGACCTCTCCTAAATTTTAAATTTTTGGTTAACTGTGTAATATGTGTATGTGTGTGAGATCGTTGTGAATATGATAATGGAATTAGGATTAGGGATAGCACAATTAAATAAAATAGTTGCATAACTGGATAAGTAGTATTTGTAATGTAACCATATGCAAGTGTGTGTGAGGTATTATTGAGTTCCCGATGTATCGAAATCCAGAACTTGCCCGGTTGCTTTTACCTAGGTCTAGGATAGTCAAGTAGGAGATGATCATAGGTCCTTTTTGTTGTAAGTCCATCTGAGATTAAATGCCTTAAAAATGAATTAATCTTTTTGATCTAAATATTTGAGCCTTAATAAATCGAATTTTGTTGTTTACACCAATTTCACCTTCCTGTTTCCCTTACAATGAACCTATTTTAGCCTTGGTTCGCCTTAGACGCTGTGTACCTCAACTCAGGCAAATCGCCTAAGTTGAGAGTGGTTATTATAGGGGAGCGTAGGAGAAAACTAGTATGAAGAAAGTCATGTAGAAGAAAACTTTGAAAGAAGGACAAGTGTGGTGAAAATAAAAGAAAATAAAAGAAGAAGAAGAAAAATTACAATAAAAGAAGAAGGAGAAGAAAATAAAAATAAAGTGAGAAAACCGTACGAAGCCCAATATGAATGTGCTTGAAATTTAAAAAAAAAGACATAAGGGCGGAAATAAAATTGAAGAATAAATGGATCTCGAAGAAAGCATAGTGCCAAGGAGGTGTAGTCACTAAATAAATTCCAAAAGTATATCATACCATCCCCAAACCTATGTTACAAGTCGAATATAGTCTTGTACTGATCCTACCTCGAATGTCCAAAAACTTATGAAGAGAGTCTAAAGGAAGGCCTATGGTATTCTGTACAAACCGATGATACTTATTTGTGTAACAGAGAGTCATTTGTGATATCCCTGAATAAATTAATTGATCCATACTGAGAGTGAATGGGATTTCTTTGATTGTGAGTGCACACGGGTTATGTTGCTAGGTTGCTAGATTGTTTGGTGAATATAATTTGTGTCTATGCCCAGTTGTCGATTATTAATGTAATGTCATTATTGGATCCCTCTATGTTTCTCTATATTCCATGTAATATACACAGTTCGAGTTCTGAAAAGTTAAAATTATGAGGGGAATAACATCGTTGAAACTTGAACTGGAAAATCACTATCATTGGTAGCTTAAGATCTTCCTGTTAATGGATTATTTCTGTGTTTTGAGATAGAGTTTGATTTCTGTTTGCCTGAGGACATTTGAAAGTCTAAGTTGAGGGTGTTGATGTGTCATGGAAACACAACACTTTTGATGCTTAAAACCTTGAATTTATGTGTGGACTTAGGTTATTTTAGTAGATATGATGCACTTTGGTGTTTATTGCAGGTAAACTAGGTCTACAATTGTGTTGGTATGAAAATGGAAGAAAAACGCCTAGAAAGACAAAGTTTGATCAAGATACAAGTTACCTTATGAGTCTTCAACACACCATACGACTCGTAGGATGACTCGTAAGCACAACAGAACCCAAAGCCAAACTGAAAATCTAAGTATGGAGAAGATATGACTTAATTCATCCGAGTTGTAAGCTAAAGGTACGAGTCATGACAAGGAATCATAAGCATAATAGAATCTAAATCTACCATTCAAGATTAAAGTCGCAGAAGTATACGAGGCGGAAGTCTGAGTATGACTCATATAGGAAACCGTAAGCATACTAGTGTTCAAAGCTTGAAAAGATAGAAGTCCCAGGTGGATACGAGTGAAGGCCACGACTCATATGGTCAAGTTATAACCGTGAGCTAAATTCATACGAAGATAAAAAAAGTTTAAGCCTTGAGAGATCAGACATAATGGATACGAGAGGCATGGTATGATTTGTATAATGATAGTACGAGTGGAAGAGCGAGTCGTACCATGTGTCGACATAACTTGACCTTTCCTTGTTTTATTAGGATTTCTGAGTATTTTTTAGATACTATCAATACCCTAGGGCTTATATTTTATTAGGTTACATTCTTTAACATTATTTTATGTTCCAAGATACTCTATTACATATACTTTTTCTTTGTTCCTGAGATTTTGGGTTTTTATTCAAAAGTAGATTTTGGATTTTATTCTTCTCATTATTGTGCGATTAATTACATGCTTTATTTATTGATTATCATGGATTGTTGAATGAACATGAGCGGCCAACTTTCGTGACTAGGGAAGTGGGAACCCTATTGGATTAACTACGTAAGGGAAGTGGGAGATTCATTTATTCTAAAGTAAACTAATGTATCTTAATCTTCTTTATCATAATTGACCTCAGAGCTACTACAGAAGCTTGAGGATAGCCTATATTAGTAAACATCCTCACAAGGGAACTTATGATTGGGAAAATAAGATTGAGACAGTAATTTGAGATTCAGTTCCATCTAATTATTCGGTCATCTCATTTAATCAACTCAAGACTCAAAAGGTGAGAGTTGAATAAAATTCATATACAAAGAGCAATAAGTTGACGCTCTGAGACTCACAAGGTAAAGGGTGAGATTTATCAACATGTTCACAAGACTGTTGATAGTAAATAGCTTGACAACTTTACATGCAAAGCAGAAAAATAGGTGGGTTAAACACGATACTTACGAAGTTAAGAAGCCAGGGGAAACATAGTCCTAGTGTTTGTCTTCTACTGTTTACAACTCAAAGCATTCAAGTTCGGTTAATACTTACTGATTACTTCCAAAATTCCCCATTTACTTTTCCACTATGCTCGTGTGTTACATCATGTTGAGCAACTATTCAGCATCTTCCTTGTGGGTTCAACCCCAACCTAGTTGGGTTACTATATTTGGCATCGACCGCAACATACTTCTTTTGAAGGCTAGTTTTGGGTAACATCACCTAGCTAAGGGCTTTAGCCACTCACTGTTGTGAAACGATCAAAGAAATTCATAATTGAAGATACTCAAACAATATCACAATAATCAATGAATAAAACCCAAAGTCTTTAACTGAACAGACAAGTAAAATCAATGCAAAGCAATACCAAGATCAAAATTGAATCCTACAATCAAATATATATTTGTAAGTACATAGATTGCATGAACAAACTAAAAACATCAAAAGGGAATTTATAGAATACAAGAAAACCCTAGGAAACCATTCCCAAACAAAAGATGAAAACTAAGGTTGGTGTCCATTTGCAGGGCCATCTACAGATCGTAGGTGGTCCCACGTAGGTGCCCCCTTCCTCTGAAATCTCCTGAACTCTCTGTACTAGACTCTTCTACAACATGCGAACCATAGGTAGAACCTACGAGTCGTAGGACTATGTACCCTCCGTAAGTGATAGGTTCTTTTGTGAACTCCTGAGTCTCTGGATCTCACTTTTTGACACCTACTTTGGCACCAACGAACCGTAGGTAGCACATACAGGCCATAGGTGCCCACTTCAGTGATCCAAAACTTTAACTTTCACTTATTTCTTCCGAAATAGATCCAAAACTTTATTTCCTACAAAACATAACACAAAACACATCATATCTAGCAAAAATACCTAAGTAACTTACATATTTTCATTGTTTTAAGTATCGAAAGTGCTATGAATCCATAGCACATCAGAACTAACCAAAATAATAACAATACAGTAACAGACTAGTCCGAACAAATAATACCTAATAGGCTTCATAAGCCAGAAGGTTCAATCAACATAAAGCACACAACAAACATCACTTATAACCTACACCGATACAACACCCCATAAAATTGATAGATATATGATCCAAACAACAAACTCGTGATAGGCAATGCATATGCATGAATGAATGCAAAGTAAATCCATAACACCATAAAATATCCAAGTGTCATAACATACCCAGTGTATATAACTCATCCAGCTCAACAACTCGCAAAGGCAGGACCTATAGAGATCTCTCTTACCCAGCACGACGGCTCACAGATGAAGGGACCCCTAGGAGGTTCGAGAATATCCATATACACTAATCTGGTCCCTATCGAGGAATTCCAATAATTATTATCGTCATTATCAATCTCCTATATCTAATACCATAAAGATGTATATATAATAAATGCAGGGGCTTGAACCTTGGCTAAAAGTGTAAATCTGTAAATCCATTGCTTGGGGTCAACTTTGAGACTAAATTGTCATAATATAGTAAAGAATGCTAGAATTTGTCACTACAAAAGTAAATACTAATGGTAAAACCATGGAGTAGAATCTATCTCGGTCAAATTTCCAAAACATCATATTAGTTCTAAAATCTCATAAATCATCTATTAAGGTGGTATGATTCCTATTATGAAAGAATCAGTTTTAAGTTGAAAAGTGGAAATAATTCCCTGTTTAGGAAAATAGTAGTAAAACCAAGATTTTAGTTAAAATAGTACCACTAAGTGAGCATGACTGTACAATAATCTATGTATGCCATCACCAATACCAAAACAACGTAATTATAAGCATCTAAGCATCTATAAACTAAAACCATATCCTTTATGAAGATAAAATACTCACCTAGAGTCCAACTGGTATCGTAACCACGTCCTTTATCCCATTAACATATAACTAGCACAATATCAAAACTATAATCTAGGGAAACTATAGTAATCAACTATGTCAAGTAATAAACCTTATACTAAAGGATACTTAGCATCAACTATGGTTAACACACTTATAATCTAGGGTGATAGGCTTTTATCGCTTTAATACGTATTTCATCTAAAGGGTCGATTCACTCTTTAATTCTCAAACTCATAATTTTGGTTAAGTCATGATATTCTACCCATAATTATACCGTATCATCCTCACATAGCATGTAATATATATCATAAAATATCTCACAAAAAAGAGTAGACTGAATTCTACCTCGATGTCGAACCATGAGTCCTTGAATCATCCACAATCATCCTCCTTTACTCCAAGATCCTGAAATACCTCCACACTATAAAAATAGCAATCTATAGATTATTAGGTGTAAAAGGAGACCAATATTTCTATATAAAGGATCGGGTTAGAATTTGAGTCTAGAATAGGTCCATGAGTCCCACAAATAAAATCCATAATTAAATCTGTCACAAGGTCGCTCGAAAGAAAAGGAATGTGAGCTCAAAAGTTGAGCACAAATGGGGCATAAATCAGAGCCCAAATCAACTAACAAATGGGGCATAAATCAGAGCCCAAATCAACTCCTAAGGTCTAGGGATTTAAAGACCTAATTTCTAAGAATTAACCATTAAATGGGATGAAAATTGATGGGAAAACTAATGAAAAATGACCAAGGAGTATTAGTCTTGACTTAGCTTCAATAGATGATTCTTAACTTTTTCCTCTCTTCAAATTCTCAAAGTAGTGTAAAAATGGAGGAGAAAAAATAGAAAATCGGTTAAATAAATGGTATTTAATAATTCCTAAGTACCGCTAAAATGACAACTTTTTTGCTTAAGAGGCTACCGCTTAAGTGGAATATGTCCGCTAAAGTGGACACGCACTAGGGATGCGGGCATTGATAAAGTGGTCTCTTGGATGCTAAATCAATGTCCGCATAAGCGGTCCTTGACTTCCAAAGCGTACCTAAGACAAATGGCCAAGGACGCTAAAGAGGCTCATGGAAGCCAAAATAACTTTAAGATCGCTAAAGCGGCCATGTTAGATATCAAGAACCAGATTTTCCTGTAACGCCCCGAAGTTTTTCCTAACTAAATTATTGTCCCTAAAGTATCAAGCATTGGCTTCTAGAATGATTATTACTTATTTTCCTATAGAATTTCTTATATTTCAACTTTTAATTAAGAGAAAACTTACCTGAGGATGTTGCCTATACAAGAGCATAAAGTTGTTATAGGTATACATAACCTATCAATTCTACATACCTAATACAGGAAAAGTTGAAGTACGATGAATCTATGAAATTATGAAATGATTGGGGAACACAGTCCTAGTGTCTCTATCATGCGGATTACAAATCCAAAAAGTCAATAATTGTTACTACTGAATTACTTAATTACAACCCCCCCCCCCCCTCTTTTACTAAAAATTGTTAGTGATTGTCATGACATACATAACGATTGATATTTTGATCTATTTCATATGGGTTCGACGCCAACCTTGGTTGGAGTTTATATTGAAGACAACCGCTTTATATCTCATTGTGAGGTGTAATTTGGGACATCAGTAATGTTGCATGCAATGAATCTAGAGTTAATTGCATGTTGTTGCTCTGGATTTTTTCCTCTTCTCATGTTCATCTTCCTTATGCAATGGATTTAGAGTAACTGAAATTTGATGTTCCTTTGATTTTGCTGAATTCAGTAGGCAGGTCAATAACAATTATTTTGTTAGTTATTGAAGAGCTTTTTTATGATTTTTGAGGTTTAGACGCTTTGATAACTTCGTATCCAAGAATCAAAAAATCTACAAACATGGCGTATGTGTTGTCTCATTTTCCCTGATTTTACTAATGACCCTCAGATTCGAAAGTTTATGTAGGAAAAAGGTACAGGATTTAAGATCTACATGTATGTTTCTCTTCTTCTTTGTTTGTTTCATTGTTTTTATCTTAGTTTAAATCACTTCCTATTTTGGTGATTTCAATTTCTTGACTTCAGATATTTTTGCAGGAAGAAGGATATTGCATTAAAGATTTACCTTTTCGCATCTTCCCATTGATATTGTCGTCGCCGTCAACAGCTAACCACCACCGATATTTATCTCTGGCATTGAATCTTGTAATATGGGAGTTTCATGATGGTTAAAATGGTTGTGAAATGACATAAATTCCCTTTAGAATAAAGTTTTATGGTGGTTGAAATTGTGAAATGACAAAAATACCCTTGAGCCTAAGCTGGCAGGACAATAGTCTCCTGCCTGCTTTAGGTCGCTCATATATATATATACGCACACACACATATATATAAGAGATAATAAATAAATATGACCCTAAACTTGACACCAAATTATAACTTTGACCTTAAACTTTGATATTGCACAGATATGACCTTTAACTATTCAAAACTGCACAAATATGACCTTTAAATGACTTTTCACTATTATTTTTTCATTATTTTCATCTCAAAGATTAAAACGGCATCTAATTTCTTTTGTCATTGCGGAAAAAGAGCAATATTGAAGATTTATTAATTAGGTGGGTCAGCCTCATACGAAAAAATCGCGCGGGTATGTATATATATTATAAAGCAGAGGGTGAATTTAAGTTATATAATATATATAAATATAATTTATTTAAATATTAAATTAAAGACGAAACAATACTAATGATAAAAAAAAATTATAGTTTTAATAAAACGTTATTAAGGATAGTAGTAGTAGTATATTAAATTAACGTTATCAAATTAACTTTATTAAAATATTATTAAATTAACGTTATTAAATTAACACAGGGGCGGACCTACGTGGTTGCCATGGGGTTCACCCGAACCCCCTTGGTCAAAAAATTATGTTGTATATATAAGGTAGAAATTTTATATTTATGTAAGTATATTAATGTTGAACCACATAAAACAAGGCACTTAGATAGCCCAATGGTGTTATTTGCTCTTCTTGGGAGCTTCCTTCAGCCTACTGTGTGGGTTCGATTCCTTAAATAAAAAAATATAATAATAATAATAAAAAAATGACACAATTTTAACACAAAAAGTAAAACTTTGACAGTGCACAAATATGACCTTTAACTATTCAAAACTGCACAAATATGACCTCCCTCCAAGTCAGCCCTTTTAACGACGTGGCACTGTGTGATTGGATTACCTTTCCACATAGGCGCGAGTGAAACTCACGCATGGAAGTTACAAAATCGGAGGTCATATTTGTTTAGGTTTTGAATAGTTAAAGGTCCTATTTATGCACTATCAAAGTTTAAGATCAAAGTTATAATTTGGTGTCAAGTTTAGGGTCATATTTATGTATTATCTCTATATATAAATCTGTATTTGTGAATTGTCAATGAATATTACTTGTTAAACTATTTGAATGATCTTGCATGTTGTAAGATTTGAATCATTACCTCGTATTAGAATATTTTAGTTATGAAAATAATCTTAGAATAATATATTTAATTTCTATGTAAAGGAATTAAAATGATAAAATTTCACGATAATTTAGACTCCTCCTAATTAACTTCATAGTTTAAGTTTTACTAATTACATTCTATAGACATTAGCTAGTGACCAAATGTTTTTAGAATTCATTAATATAATATAATTATTATTAAGTTAAAAGGAAAGAAAGAGTAATAATATCCATTTTTATCTCCAATTTTTCCCAATATTCTTCTTCTATATAACAAAAGATGTTGGTTATTCTTCTTTCATGATTGTTATTCTTCTTCCATAATTGATCATGTTTAGTACAAATGTATACAAATCAATTATTCTTTATACAACTGAATTTTAAATAAATATATATATATAATTGTATAGACAAATACATTGGAATTTTATAATTATGTATAATGTATAATATATACATATGTATATCAACAATGTATTGTATAAACATATACTATTTTATATATAAATATACACACACATACACAATTAAATGAATAAACATATACATGTGAGGCAAACATATTTGTATAACATATACATATGCATATCAACTATGTATTGAACAAACATATACATATGTATATCAATGCTATATTGTATAAATGTATAATATTATATATATACAAATTAAATGATTAAACATTTGTATATTAGGATCCTAATACACTGATGCTCATTCTAATATATGATATACAATGTATAAAAATCAATGTATGTATATAGAAATAATTAAACTTATATGCATATATATATATATATATGCATATGTTTGTTACACAAATATAGAACAGATGTATACACATATGCATAATGTATATATGACACATAACAAATATATATATACATATGCATATACATATATATATGTGTACCAACACAGAACAAACTTGTATACATATATAGTTATACAAAAATATACATATATACATCAAAAACATACATCCAAAACATTCATACGTATATAAAAATATACAAGTGAAAAAAAATATACAATTCATACCCACATACAAAAATCTACACAAATTGGACTGAATACAATAAAACACCTATATACAATTACCAAATTTACTAAAATTGGATCAAATATCCAATTATGAAAATAACTCATCAAGATTTATTCTGTGAAATTGGCACTAAAATAAAATTTGATTTTCAAATTATATATTTTATTCTATAAGATTTTCAGAAAATTGAGATGAAGCAGAAACCTTATATTTAATCGGAGCTATAGGTTCAATGACTCTTGTCAATCATTAATCAGAGTTGTAGGTTTAATACCTCTTGTCAATCTCCTATATGAATTTTTTTCACTTATTTGAATCAATTAATTGATATATAACTTAAAGAAAACCTTAAAAAATACCAAATAAAAAAACTTCCATAGAAACTTAGAGTCTAATATATGAAGTAAAAGTTAGAAAAAAACAAAGGAAATGCAATGTATATACACGAAACCCTGTAAGATTACTTCAAAATCTTTAATGAATATTCACGTGGAAGTTTAGGATGGCAAATGGCGGATGAATCAGGAAATTACATGTCATAAATCCAAATATGGGTGGTTTTAAATTTTTTACCTCAATAAGAAAAGTCTTTGAAAATTAGTCTTCCTTCCTTTTTAAGTATTGTACAAGTACAATTTTTCCTCTCTACACCTCAAATATATTTTAAAACTTTCCATACTCATGTATCTCTTAAATTCTAGCTTTTATTATAAAACATCTCATAAATCAAAATACAATGTGATAGTGTCAACTTTTGCCCATGAAGCATAACTTGTTGTTTGAAAGTCATAAGTCGTGCCTCTACAATGTAGTAGTGTCAACTCCTGCCCATGAAACATAGCTTGTTGTTCGAAAGTCATAAGTCTTGCTTTTATAATGTGATAGTGTCAACTCTTGCTCATGAGATGTAAATTGAATGAAAAAATCGAAGAAAATAACAAAAATAATAAAAATTGCGGAAAAAGAAGAAAATAAAGAAAAATATTAAAAAAATAAAAATCAAAGAAAATGTAGAAGTTGAGAGAGAATAGGAGAAAAATAAAAGTTGATAAAAAAAAAAGATTAAATAAAAAAAAAGGTTGAGAAAAATTTAAAAAGAAAAAAAATTAAAGAAAAATAAAAAATGTTATGTCATCTGCTTCTGTGCTGTACTATGTGTTTGTGTGATATCTCGTGACTTGAGCCGGGGGTCTTTCGGAAACAGCCTTTCTACTTCATCAGAGGTAGAGGTATGGACTGCGTACATCTTACCCCCCCCAGACCCCACTAAGTGGGAATACACTGGGTTTGTTGTTGTTGTTGTTGTAGATGTTGAGGGGTGTAAAGAAAAAAAGTAAGGGTTGAGAAAAACTAAAAAGAACAAAAAAAAAAAAGAGGAAAGAAAAAATAAAAAATCAAGATAATATAAAAGAAAAAAGAAAAAAAGAAGTTGGGAGGAAAAAAGGAAAAAAGTAAGGGCTAAGAAAATTAAAAATAAAAAGAGAAAAGAAAAAATAAAAATCAAAGTAAAATTAAAAAGAGAAAAAAAATAAATAAGGATTATTTATGTAATTTACTTCATTGATCATGAGCAATTTCGTTCAAAAAAATATTAGTTAAAAGGTAAAGACCATTTTAAGAAAACTTTTTTATTTGAGACTAAAATTTGAAAGTCACCCCAATTTGGGTCTATTTTTTAGATTCACCTCGGATGAATGAGAAAAAAAAATCTTTGAAATTATCTTTAAGTGAGATGGTCGTGAAACGGCCAAGTGAGAGAAGTTGTAAAGGTTTCTGTCGTCAAATTAGCCAATTAGATAAAAGAGTATGTTTGAAAAATTAATTGAGTGAGAGAATCTTGTATTGACTATATACATTGTGTATAATATTTGTGTATAAGATTAATTGAGTGAGAGAATCTTGTATTGACTATATACATTGTGTATAATATTTGTGTATAAGAGTCCAGATAAAAAACACTTATAAAACTAACAAATAATCATTTAAGATAATTATTTTAAACCTTAACCATATCATGTAATTAAGAATATATTTTATTTATAAAATATAATTTTCAATTAAAATCGCATACTTTTATTTATTCAGGCTAAAGTAAACCCTTGTTTTTGAAGAAACGGAGGGGAGCCACAATTTTCATTTTATTTTTTTGAAATATTATAAGGAGCAAATCATAACTTATTAATAAATGAGGAATCATAAGCTTAATTATTATATCAATATATCCCTGATAAACATATTGCACATTTAATTATTCCGTCATAGAAAGGAATCGATGTTGAGGAATTTTAACAAGTGGTAATGGCTGATTTCCACAAGTTTCATACAGATAGACAAAGTATAAAGTACGACCAACCAAAAATAAAATTCTAAATGGATAAACATGCATGGCAGATATTTGGGAGACGTTTCTTATTTGTAAAGTATTCCGTGAGTTGAATGGGCCAAACGTCTTCGTTAATCAACGTGCATGGCTGCAGCTTTATATATAACTTTATTTATATTTGTTCCAACTTTATCATAAAGTGCTCTTCCCAACAAAGAAAAGAATATTACTATACTTCTGTGAATTAATAAAAAGAGCATCAGCATACAATCAAACCGTGTAGTAATATGAGAATACCTAACTCCTAATACTTTTCCTTTATTAGATAATTTAAAAAAAAAAAAAAGGGTATGACTGATCAGATTAGGTTGCTTTTTAAATATAATAGTCGTAATTTCAGTGTGCAATCCAGTGGTATTATGATACAATATATATCATCAATTGACACCTCATTTTCTTATTCATACCTCCCCCAACGAAAAGGAAATGAAATGACTAATGATAGAGGAAAAAATAATGTACACCAAATAAGTACCCTCTTAGTTCAAAGAAAACCTGCTATATTTGAATCGTTTAGAGGAAAACAATCTTCTTCAAGTAGACTGAGCATCAAAATCTTCAGGTTACGTAAGATTTAGGAGGGTTTTTATATGGTTTTGAACAATTTCACTAATTGCATGCCTAAAAGTTCCCAGTTGGATAAAATTATTTCACATTATATATAAGTTATAAGTAGTAATATATTACTGAATTTTTGTTAGGTCTGTGCAGTACTATACATCACCTCTGGGTCCAATCACTTTCTCTCTCTGTGAAAACTTTATCAACAGAGTGGTGCATACGTTAACTACCTGATGATTATACATGTACCCTAATAAGGGGGAAAATTGAAAAAGAATTTCTACAAAACTAACTGTTGCGATTTCCAGCTAATCCGCTATATGTAAGTGTGCTAATAGCTGCTATGTACATTTAAAATGTTAACAACCATGTGCATCAGATACTGAGATTCTATCCAGGTTATATTTGTCCCCCATAATTGATTCCATCTTAATTTTACTGTAATAAAGACTGGACTTATCATAAAATATGCTTTAACTTTTTAAGTCATCATGATATTATTTAATATGGCTGTGGAATTAATTAGTCCACCAAAGTGTCCTTGTCCGCTTGTCTCCATGACCACATGCAAAAGCAAATAGGCAATTAAAACAATTATATTATACTCCATGCAATTTAATTTATATAGTATAATTTAATTGAAAAGAAAGTATTTTTTTTCCAGAGTCTTGTTTATGACTTGGCATGAAGAATTTGTGATCTAAGCTTAAATGATATTGTAACGTAAACTGAGAAAGTCTTTTGTATGACCTAAAATAGGCACCTAAGCAATTGATATAAAAAGCTGAATGACACATTAGTGGATTATGAATTTGTTGTTAATGTATTGACATTTGTGTTTATTCTAAAACTAGGCAAGATCAAATTGTGTGGTTATATATGGCTATATGTAGATAATATGTTAATATTTAAGCTTAATTTGAATGTTGTTAAAATTGATTACTAATAATTTGTGTCTTCTAAATTAAAAATAAAAGAACTGTTAATGGCTTTTCATCATTTTCTTAGTCTTGCTATAGTGAGAAGATGTTGAAAAGTTTGATTATTTGAATGTAGCTCCATTAGTATTCCGCATTCTAACATAAACTTGAGAAAGAATACAGAATTTATTTATTTATTATCAAATTGAATATGCTAAAACTTGATTTGCCTAAACTCGCCGGTTGCTAGTAGATCCCACTCGCATTTATTTTGATGGTGAGACCACTGCGCTTTTCCCCAACAGCTTGAAGGGGCAATACCTTCAAGCACGTAAATATTTTTTGATGCATGTAGGGAGGGAGGCAATCCCTTGAAGCACGCAAAAGCATAAAAAGCAAAGACTTGCATGGGCAACTAAACAGTATTATTATAGACAAACAACATAAATATACAGAATCTTTGATCCTTAATTATAAAGGTACCTCTTAATTTTTTGAAATAATCATAAGATATATCAAAATAATTATCCAAATATATAATTCAAATTTCAAATGTATTTGAGATATAGCTATTATAAATTGAAGTAATTGTCCAAATACACTATTTAAATTTCAGATGTACTTCAGATACACAGCTATTACATAATAGCAAATGCTCAGATACACAGCTTAAAAAAAGCCTAGATACATAGAGCACGCGAGTTTAACAAGAAGAGAGCTAAGATACACCTTCACATACATGGGAGTTTGTAGATAGCTCCCTCATGCTTGGCTATTTCTGTTATTTTTCCTTCTAAAGGCAAACAATAAAAATATATGATATTGTTTGACCCCTAATTACAAGGCATCTCCTAATTTTTCTAAAACATTACAAGATATATCGAAGTAATTGTCTAAATACATTATTAAAATTTTGGGTATATCTGATATACGTTGTTATTATGTATCGAAGAAATTATCGAGATACACAATTCAGATTTTGAATGTATCTAAGATACACAACTATTACATAATAGTAATTACTAAAATATACAGCTTTAAAAAATCCTAAATACACAGGGTACACAAGTTTGACAAAAAAGGGATAAGATCACCTTCATATACTCGAGTTTAATTTTACATGGCATTTTTGAGTGGACATGGAGTTTAAGAGAGAAAGTGATTCTTCCGATGTGATTTATATAGTGGTATTTGATTGAGCATGAATTTTATTTTTATTTTTTTAAACTTTTGAAATTTACAATCTAAAGTAAATCATAAATATATGTGTTATTATAATTAACTCATTAATGGTGAAACGAGAAGTTTAAACTAATTGCTTTTAAATAAAAGTATGAAACTAATATGTTTTATAGCAGACTAATCAGTAAGGAAATAGTGTCAACAAAGTCTAATTGAGGGAGTGAGATTATTTATTATTTCTCAGGCGGTCATTCGATTTTAGTAATTTTTATGTCAGTTTGTTAAAGAAAATTGAAATCACGAGAAAAATGACTTTATAAGATAATAATTGTTAATTGAGTGAAATAACCATACTTATAATCTAATTACATGTCGGCCTAGCTAGTTGTCAATGAAGTAAGGGGGGTGTAAAAATTGAATTGGTCAATAAATCGAACTGATAAAAATGTTATTGATTTATTGTTATTGGGTTAATGATTTTATAATTTTTGGCGGTTAGAGAGAGAAAGACCCCTCTCTCTCTCTAATAAACACCAGACTAAACTACTCACAAATTCTTCCAAATGACTTCCAAGAATCCATAGAACTCCAGAACTCCCCCCTCAGAAACCACTATCGGCCAATTTAATGACCTCTTCATGGAGGAGATGAGCGAACTACAGCAATCCTACAAAGAGGTGACCATGAACAAGCTCCAATTCACCCATGAGGCTCCCACCCCACCTCTCGAAAATCCAAATCCTCCATCCATGGTAGACCTGGAACAGAGTATAATCCCTTTTTCTATTGAAGAGGAAGAGAGATTATATGCACCTTGGAGGTACTCCGTTATCATCAAAATTGTTGGGAGAAAGCTCATCCACCAATATCTAAAAACAAAGTTGAAGGACATTTGGAAAACAAACGCCACCTTCCCACTGATAGATTTGGGGCTTGACTTCTATACAGCCAAATTTGATAACACCAAATGGACCACTCAATGGCTCTCCAAGGAGGGCCATGGTTTATAGGGGATAATTTTTGTCAGTTAAAAATTGGGAACTGAATTTTGTCCCAAAAGATTGCAAAATCACCACCACAACAATCTATTTGAGGCTACCTCATCTACCAATGAAATTTTATAACCAAAAAATCCTTAAAAGGATAGGATGTAAAATTGGGAAGTTGGTTAAAGTGGATGCCTGCACCTCTGCGACACTCCAAGAGAGATACGCAAGGTTATACGTGGAAGTCCCAATGGACCAACCTCGGTCATCATAGGACGACATAAACAAGAGATAGTTTAGGGAATACTCTGTAAGGTATGTGGAAGGCTGGGACTCACTTAAATCCACTGCCCACACAGATCCTCTACCCAGGAAGCATCGCAGCGGGAAGCAACCAACACACCGGAGAAAAAGTAAAAAGAGGATACATAGAAAACAATCCCATTCAATTGGAGGAACCGAAGAAAAAACCAAACTGGTAAATCTATTCAAGATAAAGGTAAAAGTCACTAAAGCATCGAAGTAAAATAATTTGATGCATACTCGGGTAAGTTCATCAAAACTCTGATTGCCTATGGTGACGGAGGCCCAAAGCTAGGACTCCCAATAGGTACTAGGCATTCTGACCCGCTAAATGCAGTTAGGCTAACATCAAATGACTGTCACGACCTGAGACTACCCTTAGTCATAACACGGTACTTGAAATCACCAGTAATCGCAAACTAACCCATGAACTAGCACATTGTTAATCAACTGATTTATAATATACTAAAGGAATGGTTCTGCTGTGCGAAAATATAATCTTGACAAAATCTGGGAAGAATTATAATAACTGAATAGGGAACTAAAATTACATGATTGACTCTGACTGACATCTATGAAGCCTCTACTATACAGACTATAGATAACTGGGACATGCCTCCATCTACCACTAATCAATACATATGAGTAATAAAGTAAAGTACATGAACAACATCTGACTGAAGTCCTCGAGTAAGAGAACTCATCACTTGTTGGCTGAAAGCTACAATTGTATGGTCATGATGTGTGGACTATAACTGGTACCTACATTATGAAATAATGTAGCCACACAGACCTATATATGGATCAGTACTTTTGAAATATACAGAGTAAACAGGGGTAAATGCAATAAGTAAAACTGATTTTATATGAAATCTTAAAGCATGCATGCTAAGTGTAAGTAGACTCACCAAGAGACTGAAATAGACTGAAAGTTGAAATATCTTAAAACATGAGTACCAACATAATTTGATAAGCTGGTGAATCACAACACTTAGTTTCTTAAAACTTTACTTTTATAATATAAGTAGAAATGAAGCTGAAAGACAGTAAAACAAGGGTACTGTATAAATATTGGGTCTGAAACTACGGGGTGGAAACAACATAACTCAAGGTTCTGAATACACAATTATACTAAGCATGATGCATAAAAACTGTGTTATCTGAGAATGCAAGATCAAGTATATAAATATATTTCTAAAATAATCTGCAAACTAAAATACTGAAATCTGATAACTGAATAACTGGTAATCTGTATACTTTAGTCAAGCAAACCTGAACTGAATTTTTGACTGAATACTGCCCTGAGACTATAGGAGGTATCATATAACCGACATGCCCCAATCTAAACTAATCAGAGTCCAACCTGTAGCCCCAGTTGGAAGGGTATCCGTACTGAACCACGGTACTAACGCTGGTTGTGTGGATCTACTAAAATGGTATCCCGAAGGACTAGGGAGTCAATCCTATACTGGCGAGTGACCCCTAAGAGAATGTCAGTCCTAAACTGGCGGGTGATATCTCAAAGAATGTCAGTCCTAAACTGGCGAGTGACATCTCATAATCCTTCGCTGGCTACGTAGTTCTGGAACTTAAAGACTGATTCAGAGGACCCAGTCCTAGCTGGTGAGTGAGCCCTTATCCCTAGGTTTTCTCGGTGCTAAATCCTACTCCCAACTGAACTGACACTAATTAGTGGACTGAACTAAGCTTAACTAAACAAACAATTGATCATAATAACTGACTGGATGATAATGCTCATGGTATATCTGAAATCATTCTGAAGATATTGAAATTATGTAAACAACTAGGTATGGGTGTTCATAACCTACCAACAATGAGTGAAAATATCAATAAGTACATGTAAAGCTTGAAAACCTATATTAAAGGATCATTGCTCAAAACCCAATATTTAGGTATTTCATCAAACATATAAGAGTCATGAATTTAAGTATGGGAATGGATAAAGCATGTAACTAAAAACATAGTTACAATACTAAAACCATGAATTAAGGATTTAACATGGAAATTCATCATTCAAACGTGTTAAGGGCTCATCCCATCGAAAACACTAGTAAACACAATACATAAATCAAAATTCATAATTTTCATGGAGATAATTCATCATAAACATGTATAATTCATAATTTTAAAACATAAAATGGATTCTTAGACTCCATGGGTGAAAAGGGGCCATGGATGAACATAACACATACCTTAAACCCTTAATCTTGAAAGAGAATCACCAATCTTGATGCTTTCTTAAAGGTTCTTGGATTTGGGAACTTGAATTCTTGATTTTCTTAAAGAGAAAAGAATGAAATTGATGAACTTGGGGAAGCATTAGGGTTTGTTTTTAAGAGGTAACATGGGCATATAATGCCCTAACTGAAGCTTTAATTCATGTGTTTACGAATTAGGTCGATGGGAAAAGACCTAACTATCTCTCAAAAGATTAAATTCATAACTAGAAGACTGATTAAAAGGGAACCACAATGCGGTGAAGGGCTCATCGCTATACCCACCGCGACGCATCACTATCACGGTGGTGTTCTGGAATTGAAATCCAAACACGACCCAATCCTCGGCCGAAAAATCCAAAACTTCCATACAACATGCTCATTACACCCCTGAACATTGATTAACTTAAAAACCAACATCTCGAGGTCAGGAAGACCAATTTAAAAATCCTCGAAGTTATGAGGCCAAAAATAAGACTAAGTCCCCAACACTTGGTGAAATTTTCAGGCTTTAAGCCTCTTATACAAGCAACTAGAAGTTGATCTGAGCTAAGAAAAGTACAAGGTATTACAATATCTCCCCCTTGGGAACATTCGTCCTCAAATAAGACTGATTAAGCTGAGAATACTGGGGAAACTGAGATCATATACTAGACATGCATAACTGAAAACATGATTATATGACTAAGTCTGAAACATGATACATGAACTGAACTGAATTCGTGAATACATGCAATGACATAAGAATGTTATAAGGCTGAGATAAAAATAAGAGAGTCAACTTATGAGTAACCATTACCTCAGGCTAGATCTATTTTTGTGAAGAAAAGTTGAGAGGTTTAGGACATAAAAACTCGGGGTATTATAATATCTCTTCGTTGGGATACTTCATCCCCCCCGAATGATCCTGACTTGGCTGAAATACTAAGAAAAAATTGAGATAATGCATGGGACACTTACAAACTGAATCATGACTGAATATCTGGAATCTGAAACTGATGCATAAACTGAACTAGATTCACAATTTACATGGATGCAAATAAACTATCTCTTGGAATGGCTATATTTATGAAACTTCAGATAGTGGGACTAGATCAGAAGATGAAAAACTATAGGAACTTGTCTGTCTGACTACTAAGCTGAACTGCTGGCTAAACGGACTGAATTATACTGAAAGTTTATACTCAACTATACATTATACTTCAAAATTATACTTCACTTGAGGCTACTTAAAATATTCACATGGGCACTGATAACTCTATCTACTGAAGTCTGAGCTGAACTGAATACTCTCACTATGTTCAAGCCTACTCGAATCTACAAAGTACTACACATCACACCATAACACTAGTCCAAATCATGAATTCAATACACCCTGCGCTTTCACAACTTCTCATCTCATGAATAATTCTCATTACCACTTCAACAACTATATTTAACCCTTACTGGACATTTACTGACATGCAATGCATTCATCCATATATATATATATATACATGACATTCAAGTCTATCATCATAACCACATATGCACTTCTAAACAAACACCCATAAAAGCATCTTTCTCATATCCTCCAAACCTCTGTCATCAACAACTTCCATGCACTACCCCAACAAAACACATAAAAATTTCAACTAACCATGACATATATCAAAAACTTGGTCTCAACTTACTTCACACTTACAGCCTTAGCTAAAGCAAGCATATAACAATCTTTTGTTAACAAGAAATATTTTGTCTCTCCTATCTAACCAATTATTCATTATTACTCTCTTGAGCTAAGGAGTGGCCACTGAAAGGTTAGAACATGAGGACCTGAAATATGAAAGAATACTATGCATAACTGGACACTTAACTGAGACCTGTGGAATAGAGTATCCACGACATGGATTCATTACAAAGATCAAAACTGAGGATATACATGATATAATCTGAATTTTGCTAATTATTAAGAGTGTAGCATAAGTACCTAAAACTGAACATACTGTAAAGCATGAGTACATGAGTTATGAGCTGCATGACCGGAGTTTGGAGTTCATAAATTCTTGGAATATGATTCGTACTACTGAATGAACTGGAACTCATCATACTAGTAATTGGGAGAGTACATGATTCTCTATTATGTGCATAAACATGAACTATGATCATGGAGCTGACATGTAAGGCATGAGTAGATATCGTGATAACTGAAGAACAAAACTTTGCACTAAGATAAGAATGGGTCGGGCATCTTCATCCCCTGTTGAAGC
Source organism: Capsicum annuum (assembly GCF_002878395.1). Taxonomy (NCBI): domain Eukaryota; kingdom Viridiplantae; phylum Streptophyta; class Magnoliopsida; order Solanales; family Solanaceae; genus Capsicum; species Capsicum annuum. The sequence continues at coordinate 137,621,821 of NC_061111.1, forward strand.
TCTACAATACTCTAGCATCACTGCTAGGATCTAAAATCCTGACTTTGGTTACTTATTCTATCATCTCTCCCTTAGTTTTAAGCCATCACGCTAAGTTTGTGGGACCCTTTTGATAAACTCTAAACTGAACTGCAACTACTTTACTCTAAAGTTCGAAATATGACAATACTCATCAGTAAAAATTCACCCTGAAAGACTACACTTGAAAGTGCAAAACCCACTGCTAATACTTCCTTCTGAGATACAGCTCTTAAATTTTTATAGCCCAAATAGTCATCAAACAATAGCTTTAAACACTGCCTAACTTAGAATTTTCATGAGCATCACCATATACTGAGTTAACATCATCAAGAATTTCAACACTACTTTCTATTAGCTCAATCTTCAAAGATTCAAACTTATATTCTAACACTTAACATGGATATCCATAAACCTTTAATGAACCACACTAACTTCCTTCATAGCCTACTAATATCACCTCTCTAAATCACTCCCACATCATCATACTTAATTTTAAATCAATAAACATAAATTCCTACATGCACAATTTCAAGCCTTCTGGTTTACCTATTATATAACTAACCCCACTTTACTACTGCTAAACTTCTAGGTTCATGATTTTAACTCTAGATCACATGCTATCATGGGACTCTGAGAAAGAATCTGAAAGCACATCTAAATTTGTCTTAGTGAATGAGTTTTCATGATCATGAATGAAATCTTTACAACTTTGGAACATAACGGAACTAATGGGATACTTTTGATCCTATATACAATCCTATACTATCTGCGGGGACTGTCTAAGAAAGCTCTATCTGTAGGAATTTGAGATTCACTATTTTTGTTACCTCAAAAATAAGGCAAAGATGGCATGAATGGAACAAGATGAGAATATGTATAGGTTTCTTAGAGAACTTTTCAACAGCATGATCTGAGACATGAAAGAAGAAAAATATTTCTTAAATGCCCTGTAGCCTCTCAAAGAAAAGTACAAACGTCTTGGTACCGTTCTACAAGACTCTGTTAGACATAGCTTCATAGACACCGTAGAACACTTGAACTCTAGGATCTGATACTAAGTTTTCTATGGAATGAGACTACCCCCTAGTCGTAACACAGTGCTTAGAACCACAAATGAACCCAAGCTAACCCATGAACTAGCATACTGTTAAGTAACTGATTTATAATATATTAAATAACTGGTTCTGCTGTGTCAAAATATAATCATGATAAAATCTAGGAATAATTATAATACTGATACAATTTACAATCTGATAAAACTGAATAGAGAAATGAAATTACATGACCGACTCTGACTGACATCTATGAAGCCTCTACTATACTAATTATGTATAGCTGGGACATACCTCCATCTACCACTAATCAACACATATGATTAATAATGTAAAGTACATAAACAACATCTGACTGAAGTCCCTGAAATAGGAGAACCCATCACCTGCTGGCTGAAAATTACAATTGTCTGGTCATGATGTATGGACTACAACTGGTACCTACATTATGAAACAATGTAGCCACACAGAAGTATATGTGGATCAATACATCTGGAATATACTGAGTAAGCGGGGGTAAATGAATAAGTAAAACTGATTTTATATGAAATCTTAAAGCATGCATGCTAAGTGTAAGTAGAATCACCAAGAGACTGAAAGATGAAATATCTTAAATCATGAGTACCAACATAATCTGATAAGCTGGTGGATCACTACACTTAGTTTCTTAAAACTTTGCTTTTATAATATAAGTAGAACTGAAGCTGGAAGACAGTAAAATATGGGTACTGTATGAATACTGGGTCTGTAACTACGTAGTGGAAACTGACATAAATCAAGGGTTTGAATATACAATTATATTGAGCATGAATGCATGAAAATTATGTTAAAATGCAAGACCAAGCATATATATACATTTTTGAAATAATTTGTAAACTGAAATTCATAAATCTGATAACTGGATGACTGGTAATCTGTATGCTTTGGTCAAATAAACCTAAACTAAATTTTGGATTAAATACTGCACTGAGATTGTGGAAGGTATCATATAACCGATATGCCCCAATCTGAACTAATCGGGGTCCAACCTGTAACCCCAATTATAAGGGTACCAGTACCGTGCCACAGATACTAACGCTGGTTGTATGGATCCACTAAACTGGTGTCCTGAAAGATTAGGTAGTTAGTCCTAAACTGGCGGGTGACCCCTAAGAGAATTTCATTCTTAAACTGACCGGTGATATCTCAAAGAATGTCAGTCCTAAACTGGCAGGTGACATCTCATAATCCTACACTGGCTAAGTAGTTCTGGAACTCAGGGACTGCTTCTAAGGACCCAGTCCTAGCTGACAGGTGAGACCCTATCCCTAGGTTCTCTCAGTGCTAAATCCTACTCCTAACTGAACTGACACTTATTACTAGACTGGACTAAGCTTAACTGAACAAACAATTGATCATAATAACTGATCAAATGTTAATGCTTATGGTATATCTGAAATCATTCTGAAGATACTGAAATTATGTAAACAACTAGGTATGGGTATTCATAACCCACCAACACTGAATGAAAGTATCAATAAGGACATGTAAAGCTTGAAAACCTATATTAAAGGATCATTGCTCAAAACCCAACATTTAAGCATTTTATCAAACACATAGGAGTCATGAATTTAAGCATGGGAATAGATAAAGCATGTAATTGAAAACATAGTTACAATACTAAACCATGAATTAGGGATTTAACATGAAATCATCATTCAAACGTGTAAAGGACTCATCCCATCAAAAGTACTTGTAAACACAATATATAAATCAAAATTCATAAAAGTTTCATGGAGATAATTCATCATAAACATGTATAATTCATAATTTAAAACATAAAAAATGGATTCTTGGACTCCATGGGTGAAAAGTGCCCATGGATAAACACAACACATACCTTAAACCCTTAATTTTGAAAGAGAATCACCAATCTTAATGCTTTCTTGAAATTTCTTGGATTTGGAAACTTGAATTCTTGGTTTTCTTAAAAGGGAAGGAATGAAATTGATGAAGTTGGTGGATGATTAGGGTTTTTTTAAAAGGTAATTGGAGAATATGGTCATATCATGCCCTAACTGAAGCTTTAATTCATGTTTTTACGAATTAGATCGATGGGAAAAGATCTAACTGCCTCTCAAGATATTAAATTCATAATTAGAAGGCTGATTAAAAGGGAACCACGATGCGGTGAAGGGCTCATCACTATACCCACCATGATGCACAACTATCGTGGTGGTGTTCTGAAATTGAAATCCAAATGCGACCCAATCCTCATTTGAAAAATCTAAAACTTTCTCGATATATGATCCTTAAACCCATGAATATGAATTAACTTAAAAACCAACATCTCGGGGTCGGGAAGACCAATTTAAAAATCCTCAAAGTTAAGAGGCCAAAAATAAGACTAAGTCACCAACACATAGTGAAATTTTCAGGCTTTAAGACTCTTATACAAGCAACTAGGAGCTGATCTAAGCTAAGAAAAGTACAGGGTATTACGATGACCCACCTAATGGTCATAAGATAGACCACCAAGTTGTAAGGCCCAATATGGGCCTAAACTAGACTACTTAGCCCTACTCTCTTATTCCCCCTTATACCTTAAATCCCACTAATTCCTGTATCAAGACCAACTCCACTCCAACCACTTCTTAGTGCAACATCAATAATGCCTACCCCATTAGACACGAAATAAATCTTTCCTTAAGTTGCCAAAACAAAAAGGCAAAGAGGTTTTTAAACAACCTCGATCCAAGAGTCTCTAAATCTCTGGAACTCAAATGCCTAAACTTTTTCCAAGAGGAATTATGGCTTCATCCATCATGATTACCATTGATAGGATGGAAGTTTTCATTTTAGCATTAAATGACTCCACCTCCTCAAAGGCAAAAACCCTTAGCTTCCCTAATAAGGAGGGAGCTTCAGCTAACTCCCCCACTCATTCTCTCCAAACCTCTTCTATTTCTCTAAAAAATGGTATCTACACCACTACTCTCAATAATGTCAATAACCTTTCATATGGAGCCATTTTCATTAACACACCAACCAACATTTTTGTTGAAAATGAGTCTGACACAGGACTAACAATACCATTGACTCTAGAAATAAAAGGCGAGAGGATAAAAATCCTCATCCAGAACCCAGCTTACCTTGCTCAACTGACAAGAGGGACTTTGAACATGGGACTTCTGAACTATGGTCAACTTGTATGGCTAGTTTCCATATCCAAAATCATGAAAAATTTAGCTCAGGATAATATAACTTTGGAAAACATAATGGGAACCCTGATATTAATAAGCATGGACCTTCCATTCTTTACCCCTCTTAACCAGGACCTTTTGATACAGGGTTCGACTTTTGTCATAAACTCTGGGGTTCCCTACACCCCTCAGGGCCCTCCTCACACCTTTTTTCCCTCATCCTCTGCCCTAGAAATAGAAGATAGGTAACAAACAACGAAAATATTATGGGCCTCAAAAAGGAGATGAAGGAACTCTTAGCCAACTTAAGGGTTCCAAAAATAAAGGTGACAACCCTAGAAAGGCCCCTTACTGTAGAGTTCACAGAGCTGATCCACTAGATAGTGATTGTACTACTTTCTCAAGACTTAGAAAAACTAGAGTTAGCAATCCACCCTCCAAGCCCTACGACAAAGAGTCACTTTATTTTAAAAATAAAATCACACTCAAAAAAGTGAAAGAAATTAGAGACAGCAAAAACATCTTCCTCTCAGGGGAAAGGGAAGGAGGTCATGACCCACAACCCAAAATCTCTAAAGTCATTACTAATGAACTGCATAATATGGAATGCAAGAGGATCTAATAATGCTGAGTTCAGAAGACATCGCAAATCAATAATTGACATTCATAAGCCAGACATGCTTGCTCTTCTAGCCTTGCTGATGAACTTGGGTTCGAGTGCCAAATTCAGTGCAGTGCTAATGATACTTCGGGGGGAATTGTCATTATGTGGAAAGATGACTCCCTGAACATTAGTGACATCACTATCAACAACCAGGCCATCCATATTTTTGTCAAGTTTAGTAACCCCTCTACTGCCTAGTTCTTTACTGCCTTTTATGCCAACAACAACTTTAAAGAGAAAATTCCTTTGGGATTTTCTCACCAACCTTAGCCCCACCGTCTCCAATGCTTCCAATAGTGGTTGGCTTATTAGAGGTAATTTCAATGAGGTTTTAAGGGCCTCTGAGAAATTTGGTGGGAATATTATCCACAATTTTAGAGTCTTCCACTTCTGGAACTGTATAAACTAGTGCAATCTTGTTGACCTAGGTTTTAAGAAAAGTATACCTGGATTAACAAAAGGTATAAAAATAGGAAGGGTCTCATTCTTGAAAGACTAGATAGATGTCTAGCTAATACCTAATGGATCCTCACTAGGGCACCTCCTATATCCCCTAAGACTTTTAGGGTGGAAACTATGTGGTGTTTTCATGTGAACTTCAAATATATTGTCAATACTATCTTCCATAACAATCTTGACCTTACCATGGCAACCTCTACTTTTGAGGAGACCATTACTTCTTGGAATAGAGAAGTATTTGGGAACATTTTCCAAAAAAAAGAACAACTCTTGGCCAAATAGTTGGCATCCAGAAATCCATCCATTACCCACTAGTAGCTTTTTTCATGAATTGGAGCACACGTTCAATGAGGATTTCAAGGACATCCTCAAAAAAGAATGTGAGTTTTGGAAGCTGAAATCTAGAATTGAATGGCTTATAGAGAGGGACTCCAACATAAAATTCTTTCATACTTACACTCTTAATAGAAAGAGGAGAAATAGGATTAACAGTCTTCAGGATAACCTAGGTAACTGGTACCATGACCAAAAAAAGATTAAGGATCACACCCAAGCTTTTTACCTTTCACTCTTTAGCACTGACCACCCCAGTTCCAAGTGGGCTTGTCAAAGGAACCCCTCTTAGAGAGGAACCATTGACAACAAGCATCATACTCTGTTAGATGCAACTGCTTCTATCTTGGAAATCAAAAAGGTTATTTTTTCCTTCAAAGCACCTGAACTTGATGGACTTCACCCTCTTATCTTCCAAAAATACTAGGATTCCATAACCCCCCCCCCCTCCCCACTTATCAAGTTTTGCAAAGACATTTTCACTTCATACAGCATGGAGGAAAGTGTCAACTCCACTTACTTATGTCTTATCCCCAAGTGTAACAATGCCACTTTCCTGAGAAACTTCAGACCTATTGACCTCTAAGAATATATACACAATAGGTAATATATATTAAAAAGTCAATAATTTTTTTGGTATATTTTTAAATAAATTACGTTATTAGTTATTGATTTATAGTACTTTACATAATTTTTTCAAATACTATATGCTACTCTTTTTGTTCCAATTTATGTGACACTGATGAAATATTTGAGAAAGTCAATCAAATTTGTCATATAATTTTAGATATTTAAAGTTGTTAACTATATTATGATTTATACGACTTTCTACGTAATTTTCAAGTAATATTCCTCTATCGCAATTTATATGAAATGAATTATTAATTATTATATTTTATAATATTTTTTACATAATTTTTAAATATATAACAAGTTTAATGACATAATTAAATTAAAATTTAGAGAATAAATTATATTTTAAATATATTTTTAGATTTTTTAAATCGTTAGCCATTGTAATTTATAATACTTTTTGGCATTGTAATTTACTATTTTAAGTTGTTAGCTATTGTAATTTATTATACTCTCCTTGTTCAAACTTTTGTGTCATTGATAGTCATTTATATTTTAAAAATAATTTAAGTTCTTAATTATTGTGATTTAGGAGTAATATTTTTTCTTCGAGTCCAATTTAAGCGACACTGGTATAATTTCAAACGTCAACCAAATATCACGATTGAAGTAGCGGAGCAAACATATCTTAAATGATTCATAATAACAAATTAGAAGTGATATAGTAAAATTGTTATAAAAAAAATACTTGTGAAAAAATTTTAATTGGGTCTCATATAAGATGTCAAATTAATTTAAAACGTCAAGAGTTAATTTATCATCTTATGTCTATTTCACCTTTTTTATTAAATATTATTGATTTTTTAATACTTAAATGACTTATAATAATTAATTAGGGGTGATATAGTAAAATTACGATGGAAATAGCTAAAGCAACATGTCATAAATGTTTATTTTATTTTTTATTAGATATTATTAATTTTTAATATATAAATAACATATAATAATTAATTAGGGGGATATAGTAAAATCACTAAGTAAGCAGGTGCGTCAACGAAGAGGTGTTGCTTTACTGTGATTCTATATAGTACTAACTAATTTACGTAATTTTAATATATATATTATATTAAAAATAAATAAAGAAGGTAAAATGATCAGTTGAAATTTTGACTTTAGGATTCATACATACGAAGGAATTGAAACAGTGGTCAGACGAAATTTTAGTTGTAGGGTCCACATAAAGAATTGAAACAATGAAAAAGGTGTACTAAACTAAACCAAGGCTGGATTTTTTATCCAATACCCAAAATGTACACATGCATAAATATTTAGGTACAACAACTTGAAGCACACAAAAATAAAAAATATCTAAAATACCCTCAAATTCATTAATAATTTCAGGAAGCACACATGACAACCATGAGGTGTGCTCTAATTTCTTTTTTTAATTTCTATAAACCTATTGTTATATAATATGGATGTCATGTGACATGTATATGTGTGAAATATTAGAGATAATAGTTAGTAGTCAATTTGGATTTGAAGACCAAAACATTCCTTGTTCAATTTGAATTTGAATACATACATAGTTGGTCAACTTGCCAACTTGAAGTCAAGATTGGCAAGCTTAGAAACTATGTTTGGTATCTATAAATAGACACCATTTGTACATTTTATTGATATATCAAAAGTAGTATAAAAACAAAAGCATTACTAAATTCCCTAAAGTTCTCTCATTTGTTTAAAGTTTGATATTGATATTCAGTCTTTATTTATATAACACGTTATCAGCACGAAGCCCTACCGTATCAAAATTTGAAGGCTAAGGTATTACTCTCTCATTCCTTCAATATGTCTAATCTTACAAAACTTGAGTTCGTTGCCCTTCAAAGATAGGACAAGAACAATCTTTCATGGGTATTGGATGCTGAAATTCATTTAGATGCTATGAGTCTTGGAGACGCCATTAAAATTAAAAATAAAGCATCAAAACAAGATCGTGCTAAGGCCATGATGTTTTTGCGTCATCATATTGAAGGAATTTTAAAAATTGAATATCTTATTATTAAGGATCCACTTGTTTTGTGGAATAACCTTAAAGAAAGGTATGACCACCTAAATATAGTCATTCATCCAAAAGCACAATATGATTGGATGCATCTTAGGTTTCAAGACTATAAGTCTGTGCATGAGTATTATTCTGCCATGTTTAGAATTTTTTCTCAATTAAAACTATGTGCAGAGACTATTAACGATGTTGATATGATAAAAAAAAAACACTCTCTACCTTTCATGCCTCGCGTGTGCTTTTACAGCAATAATATCGAGAGAAAGGTTTCAAGAAGTATTCTGAACTGAGTTCTCATCTTTTTGTGGCTGAACAAAATATATAATAATTTATTAATAAAAATCATGAAAATCGACCTACCGGATCAACACCATTTCCAGAAGTAAATGAGGTGTACGCCCACTATGCTAAGCATGAAAAAGGTCGGGGACCTAGTTCCAGACGTGGACGTCGTCGTAGTCGTGAATATGGTCGAGAAAGAAATCATGTTCCTGATGTTAATCATTTAACAAAGAAAGGACACCATCAAAAGGAACAGGAAAAAAATGAGAAATATGAAGCGGTTAGAGCATGTGTTTATTTTCGATGTGGTGCAAAGAGATACTATGCTGTCGCAGTCTCAAATATTTGGTTGAGCTTTACCAAGCATCACAAAAGAAGAAAGGAAAAAATCCTAAAGATAATTTTATCTCTGAAAATCATGTTGACATCTCACACTTGAATGTAGCAGATTTCTTCGAGCACCCTAAAGAAAAAATATATCACTTGATTGGTGAAGGTTCTGTGGCTATGGAAGAATGAACAAGTTTATTTATTTTTGCTAATAGTAGTAATTAGCAAACTAAATATCATGTAATAGTAGTTGTACTAGTCTTTTAATAAGTATTTTTTCTCTTACTTGTCATATTATTGTAAGTTCATTAGTAAAGTGAATCCATTTTAGTTCCGTTGTGATTAAATAGTATTTTAATAAGTTTTTAGTTATGATGGATGTTATATTGTTGTCAAATTAACAATAGAATCTTTTATCTAAAAATGAATGATCTAGTTAAAGTCAATTTCGCAAAATAACATACATGTTTTTAGATCTTTTTGTAAATTGCATAGCGGAAGATAACTATGAGTAATTGCTATATTACTTAGCTTTTGTTTTATACAAATATTTGATATATATATTTTATTTTGTGTATGTTATTCTATTTGAAAATATGGATAACTCTCAAAGAAACTTATCCCATTATAAAGACATTTGCTTGATTGATTCTGGCACAACACATACAATATTTAAAAATGAGAAATATTTCTCTTATTTAAGTATGGGCAAGATAAATGTTACTACAATTTCTGATAGTACTAATTTGATTGAAGTCTTTGGGAAAGCCACTATAATCTTGCCTAAGGAAGCTAAATTCATCATAAATAATTCTATGTTTTCTCCTAAGTCTCGGAGAAACTTACTGAGTTTTAAAGATATCCGTAAAAACGGTTATCATATCAAGACAATGGATGAATTAAATCTTGAATATCTTGGTATTATCAAAAATGTCTCTAGGCAGACATGTGTCATAGAAAAGTTCCTTGATTTATCTTTTGGCTTGTATTGGACAAAGATTAGTGCAATTGAGGCACATTTTATAGTAAACCGGAAGTTTACTAATTCAAATATTTTTTATCTTTGGCACGATCGATTGTGACATCCTGGATCTATAATGATAAGACGAATCATAGAAAATTCAAATGGGCATCCATTAAAGAACTTGAAGGTTCTTTCAAATGATGAATTTTCTTGTACTGCTTGTTATCAAAACTAGTTAATTATGAGACCATCACCAACTAAGGTTGAGATTGAATCCCTTGTATTCTTAGAACACATAAAAGAGGATATTTGCGAACCTATTCACCCACCCAGTGGGTCATAGATATTTCATAGTCCTAATTGATACTTCTTCTAAATGGTCTCATGTGTGTCAATTGTCATCTCGTAACTTGGTATTTGTAAAATTATTGGCACAAATAATACGATTACGGGCACAATTTCCTGATAATTAGATTAAGTCTATTCGCCTTGACAATGCTACGAAGTTTTCATCCCAAGCATTTAATGATTATTGCATATCAATTGGGATAAAAGTTAAACATTTTGTAGCTCATGTACACACTCAAAATGGTCTTACTGAGTCATTAATTAAACTTCTTCAATTGATAGTAAAACCATTGCTTATGAAAACTAAGTTGCCCATCGCTATTTGGGGTTATGCAATTCTGCATGTTGCGTGCTTGTTCGCCTCAGACCGATAAATTATCATAAATTATCTCCGTTACAATTGGTTTTGGGCCAAGAGCCTAATATATCTTATTTGAAAAAATTTTATTGTGATGTGTATGTGCCTATTGCACTACCACATCGCACAAAGATGGGTCCCCAAAGAAGGTTAGGAATTTATGTTAGGTTTGAATCACCCTCCATTATTCGCTACCTTGAACCATTAATCGGAGATATGTTCACTGCTCGATTTGCAGATTGTCAATTTTATGAGAAACTCTTCCCAAAATTAGGGGGAGAAAATAGTGTAATCAATAGAAATATTTTGTGAAAAAACTCATCACTATCTCATCTTGATCCCCCCACTTCTATTTGTGAACAAGAAGTACAAAAGATTATTCATTTGCAAAAAATTGCAAATCAAATACCTGATGCATTTATTGATTTAAAAAAGATTACTAAATCACATATACCTGCAGAGAATGTTCCAATTCGAATTGAGGTTCCTGTAGAACCATCTACAAGTGTCATGGCTAATGAGTTCAAGGAACGCTTGAAGCGTGGTAAACCATTGGGTTTGAAAGATCGAAACCCTAGGAAAAATAAATAGTCAAGATGACACTACGAAAGATCCTCATATGAAAGTTTAAGATTTGAGCAATGTTGATATCCCTGAAGGAATCAATGAGACTAAGACTCAAGAAAATGAGAAATTATCCATAAATTTAAGTAATGGTGGAACTAATTTAAATCGATCTGAAATAATAGTGGATCATGTATTTGCATATAATGTTACAACAAAAATCATGCAAGATAGTAAGATCTTGAACCTTAATCTATCACAGAATTTCGATAAAGAAATGATTGCCCAAAATGTCAAGAAGTAATTAAATCAGAATTGAATTCATTTGTCAAACGTGAAGTTTTTGGACCTATAGTTCAAACACCTAACGGTGTTAAGCCTGTTGGCTATAAAGGAGTTTTTGTGCGAAAAAAATGAGAAAAATAAAATACAAAGGTATAAAGCACTCCTTGTTGCATAAGAATTTTTACAATGGTCTGGTGCCGATTATGAAGAGATATATTCACCAATTATGGATGCAATAACATTTTATTATCTTATTAGTTTTACTGTCCATGAAAAACTTGAAATGCATTTGATGGATGTGGTTACAGCCTATCTCTATGGGTCACTTGATAATGAGATATACATGAAAGTTTTTGAAGAATTTAAGATGCCAAAAGCATATAGTTTAAAACCTCGGGAAATGTATTCTATTAGATTGCAAAGATCATCGTATGGTTTGAAGCAATCTGAACACATGTGGTATAACCGTCTTAGTGAATATTTATCTAAGGAAGGTTATACGAATGATGAAATTTTCTCATGTGTTTTATAAGAAAAATAACATCGGAGTTTGTTGTACTTGCTGTCTATGTCGATGACATAAATCTTATTGAAAGCCAATTGATTACCTAAAAAAGAAATTTGAAATGAAAGATTTTGGAAGGATAAAATTATATCTTAGTTTGCAAATTAAAAATTTGACAAATGATATTTTTGTCCATAAATCTGCCTATACAGAAAAGGTGTTGAAAAGGTTTTATATGGATGGAGCATATCCATTAAGTACTCTGATGGTTGTTCGATCACTTGATGTGAATAAGGATCCATTCCGACCTCAAGAAAAGAATGGGGAACTCCTTGGTCCTGAAGTACCATATCTTACTATGCAATTGATGCACTAATGTATCTTGCAAATACTACAAGGCTTGATATAACCTTTTTAGTTAATTTATTAGCAAGGTATAGTTCTTCTCCTACTAGGAGACATTGGAATGGTATCAAACATATATTATGGTACCTAAATGGGACTATCAATATAGGCTTATTTTATTCTAAAGATTGCATTCCTGATCTTGTTGGTTATGCTGATGCTGGGTATTTATCTGACCCACATAAATCTCGATCTCAAACAGGCTATGTGTTCATGGGGTACTACCATATCTTGGAGATTAACAAAGCAATCTATCATAGCCACCTCAACGAACCATGCTGAGATAATAGCTATTCATGAAACAAGTCGAGAGTGTGTGTGGTTGAGGTCCATGATACACCTTATTCCAGAAAAATATGGTTTGAAATGTGATAAAATACCCATAATTTTATATGAAGATAATGCAGCATGTATAGCACAACTAAAAGGATGATTCATAAAAGGAGACAGAACGAAGCACATCTCGCCAAAACTTTTCTACACACATGAGCTCCAGAAAAATGGTGATATCAATGTGCGACAGATTCGTTCAAGCGAAAATATTGCTGATTTATTCGCCAAGTTTCTACCAACTGCAACTTTCAAGATGATGGTGCAAAAGATTGGGATGCGAAGATTCAAGTCATTAAATTGAAGTTTTCATCAGGGGGAGTAAAATATGCGTTGTACTCTTTTTTTCTTAACCAAGGTTTTGTCCCAATCGGATTTTCTCGGTAAGATTTTTAATGAGGCAACACTAAGGGCGTATGACAAGATGTGTGTATCCTTTTTTCTTCACTGGCTTTTTCCCATTGGATTTTCTTAGTAAGTTTTTTAACTAGACACATTATCTATTAATGGACATCCAAGGGGGAGTGATATAATATGAATGTCATGTGACATTTATATGTATGAAATATTAGAGATAATAGTTAGTAGTCAATTTGGATTTGAAGACCAACAAATTTCTTGTTCAATTTGGATTTGAATACATACATAGTTGGCAACTTGAAGTCAAGATTGACAAGCTTAGAAACTAAGTTTGATGTCTATAAATAGCCACCATTTGTACATTTTATTGATATACTAAAAGTAATAAAAAACAAAAGCATTACTAAATTCCCTAAAGTTCTCTCCTTTGTTTAAAGTTTGATATTGATAATTTGTCTTTATTTATATAACACCTATTTAATTTTATGAAAACCTATAACCTATAAAGTTCACCTTTTCAATTTTCTCTTTGTAAACCGACAGCGAGAGTTGGCGACGACGACAGCTGCATAGTTTGTGGACTTCTTATTTTGTGGAATTTAGCATTGCAAGACATATGTCATGTTAGTTGCTATTGTTTTTCTTTTGTGAGCTTTTTTATTAATGTCATATTAGTTACTACTGTTACACAACATTAAAAATCTTCGTGTCAAATTGATATTTGTTTTATAAATATTTTTTTATCGGTTAAATCAAAAATTGAACTGTTAAGGACCAAAAATCGATGAAAAAATTTTATTGATTGGTTATTGATTTAGTATATTTAAAAATCGAAAATCAATAAACAGAATCAATATTACATAAAATCAAACTGAATCGAACGATGCACCCTCCTACAACGAAGTGGTTGAACCATGAGGCCTCATATTTACGATCCAAAATGAGGAATTTGTGATCCAAGTCAGTGGATACAAAAATAATTTGTGATTTCTTTCCGTATGTTCTTTACTGTCCGAATATCACAATTATCAAAAATGAAAAAAAAATCATGTACCTTAAAAAGTTTGTCTTTGAGAACAATTTTGTTAATACCCTATATCTTATTTCTTTTTTTCTTTGTATGTTTTAGAAAACTCATAATCTCATTAAGAAAAAACTCATTGTCTGGAGTTGTAGTTGAAGGTTCAAAAAGTATTATATACGTATTTTCTTTCCCAATGGAAAACTCTTTGTTTTTATTTTGAGGATTAAATCTAGCAAACCTCGTTAAATCCTCATTAAATAGCCCTATATATATTACAACAATCTAAAAGCAAACAATCCACATAAATTTCCTTCCTTCTTAATTCACACCAAAGCAAACATATATTCTTCAGAAAAGTAAATGGAGGGTCAAGTAGAGCATAAAACAGTGCCAGTGAATGGAATAAACATGCATTTTGCTGAAATAGGGCAAGGCCCTTTAGTCCTCTTCATTCACGGCTTCCCAGAATTCTGGTACTCATGGAGGCACCAAATGTCATTCATGGCTAAACAGGGTTACCGCGCGGTGTCTCCGGATTTACGCGGCTACGGAGACACCACGGGAGCACCTAAAGATGATCCTAGCAAGTTCACAACCCTCGATATTGTTGGTGACCTAGTAGAGCTCCTGAATAAAATTGCACCACAAGAGGAGAAGGTGTTTGTTGTAGGGCATGATTGGGGTGCTGTTGCTTCTTGGGCTCTGTGTTTGTATAGGCCTGAAAAGGTTAAGGCCTTTGTGTGCTTGAGTGTGGCTTTCAATCCCAGGAATCCTATGAAGAAGCCACTTGAGACTCTGCGTGCGGTTTATGGAGATGATTACTATGTTGTTAGATTTCAGGTACTCTTTCATTTCATCTTTCTCTTTCCATTTTTTTTTTCAGATTTCTTCGAAATTACTCCCAAAATTAATTTTTACCATGACTTCTAATATGGATTTTTTATGTTTCTTTTTTTTTTTAATAACATTTTCATATTTGAATCAACTACTTATAAAAATTACAATAAGTCATAATAATTGAAACTTTAAAATATTTAAAATAAAAAGATCAATGATCTCATGAAAACGGAAAAAGATTCACCAAGTACTATTGACTCTAAGTAATATTCAATAGCCTATTAGATTCATGCCACGTGGATCATAAAATAATGTATGGTTGAGATTTTTTCAAATCTTACTTATAGAAAAAACAAAATGGTAAAAATAATACTAACGACGTCCATTAAAAACTAACCTACGTTTCTTCACCTTTTTTTCATGTTATTTCTTTCCTTTAAATGCATACTGAAACACAATGCATATCAAAAAGAATTCATTTTTAAGACAAATCGACTCCCAGAGTATGAATTTTGCCAACTAAAGTGAACGGATGTGAGGATAACGATTTATTTAACATGTACAAGATTAGGAAACATGGTCATGCTCGAGAGCAAATTGCTAAGGTGACACAGCAAGATCATATAAGTTGAATAGATTATAAATGTAATTAGGAGGAGTACTGCTTCTACTCAACTTAATTGGACACATATATTATAAAAAATGTCTTTTTAAGTATTGAACTTTGATTGTGTTTTAGATATTAGATTGTCCTTTTTTGTAGCTTGAGTAGTCGTTGTGACTTACGGTCATTTAGATCTGTGCAATCTTGTGAGATGAGAAAATTTTTATGAGTTTAATTAGTAAAATAAATTTTACTACTGCTTATGGATAGGCATCTGGTGCACTTTGCTTTAGTATGCACTTAAAAGGTTGAAAGTATGAAAAGCAAAAAAGTAAAACAAAGACCAACTTTTACCCTTTTTTGTTCTTTTAATAAGTGGAAAATTTGAAATGAATTTCAATCATAAATTATTTAATGATCCACATGGCATGAATCTAGTAGGCCATTGAATATTACTTAGGCAAAAGTAATATTCAAAATTGTTAAAATCGCAATTGTCCCACAAAATCTTTTCCACATTCTTTCTCCCGTATTTATATGGAGGATATTTTTGCAAAAAAAAAAAAAAAACTTAAGAAATTATAAAATTCATGTTATTTTTAATACACCAAACCAAAAACTACGTAAGAAAAAAAAATATAACTAATACAAGTATTATTAATACATATATTATTAATACACAATATTTTGCATTAGTCGCATACATCCGACCAAACAGCCCCTAAAGGTATTGATCGATAAGTTAAAATATGTTCAGATTCAAATTTAAATTAGCTTGGTTGACTATGAATATAAATCTCTAATCCATAGAACAGATTTATCACAGTAAGACTAATCAGTTTCAAAGGTTTCTGATTGTATTAAATTAAGAGAATTTTTAGTAGCAACAGATCTAATTATTTGATCGAACAAAAATGCTTTTAGATTGATAAGAAAAGATAATAAAGCTGACTAGTGAGGCCGGGAAATTAAGGATAAGTGCGGTTGGGAAAAAAGAAGAAGATTAGATCATAAAGCTACTTATATTTGTTAGAATATCACTCAATTTTAAAGTTGAATCAGTATAGTACTGATTGTGCAATTGATATTTTCTAACCTATCTATGTGTTACTAGATATGGACGGCAAACGAGAGAAATGACACTTCAAATTAAACTATTTCTTTGAAAATGACCATAGAATTTAAATTTCACTTTCTAGTCATTTTAATTTACTGACTGGTTCTATACTATTTTTACACAATTTTTATACAGGTTTTATACAAATCTTATACATAAATATTCTATACAGAAATTATACAGTTTTTATACATAATTTATATAATAACTGTACATTTGCACTTCAAATTAAACTATTTCCTTGAAAATGGTTATGGAATTTAAATTCCACTTTCTAGCCATTTTAATTTACTGACTGATTCTATACCATTTTTACACAACTTTTATGTAGGTTTTATACAAATCTTATACATAAATATTCTATACAGAAATTATACAGTTTTGATACATAATTTATATAATAACAGTACTTTTTTTTACACGTTTTATACAACAATTATATAATTTGTGTACACTTTCTATATATTGTACATATACATATTTGATAGAACTATACAATTTGTATACATATATCTTATATAGATTCATATTCTATTTAATAATTATATCATTTTTATATAATTTAATTATTATTTCTAAACAATAAAAAAATAGAATATTTGATCAATTTAAAAATTTTAGTAAAAAAAAATTGAAATATTTTTAAAAAAGGGCCGAATTGCCCAAGTTGAATAGTGTATCAGTATTGTATATAGACTGTATCAGTATCGTATATGAACTGTATATGGACTACGTGGATCAAAATGACCCAAATTAGGAAAATTTAGAAAATGGGCGTAAAATGGCATTTGTTTAGCCGACTGGACATTATTTGTCCATATGCCAAACTTGGGCTATAATTGGGCTATTATTTTTTTAAAAGGTCATAGAGTGTCCTTTTTTCATTTTTTTTATTTCAATTTATGTGACATAAATAGAATTTAGATAATTAATCATTAAAATAATGTAAGTTTTTAATTATTGTAATTTATAATATTTTTTATTTTATTTCAATTTAAGTGACAATAATATAATTTCGAGAGTCAGCTAAATATTTTATATTTATAAATTTTTAATTTTTAATTTTTAATTATGTGATTTATAATATTTTTTACATGATTTTTCAATAAGATATGAATACTCTCTTCGTCTCAATTTATGCGACACAGATAAAATTTTGGCAATCAGTCAATTTTTTAAAATACTTTTGTTAATTATTATTATTTACAATACTTTTTATTTCATTTTTAAATAATATATGTTGTTTTATATCTTCCTCTGTCCCATCCCGATTTTTGTGGCACTAAAATAATTTTGATAGTCAATCAAATTTTTTATGCTAACTTATCATTTTATTATTCTTAACTTTCTAATACATAAATGACTTATAATAAGGGATGGTATAATAAAATCATCATTTGAAGGACGATAATTTAATTTAAAATTTCAAGAGTTAATTTCATATTTTTTGTCTATTTTATCTTTTTATTAAATATTATTAATTTTTTTAATATTTAGACGTAAGAGCGATTGATTATGTTACTTCTATAAAAGTTAACATAATTTTGTCATATCCAATAGTAATCATCAATAACTCATCGGAGTAGTATATTAAATACAGGATGCTATATTTTGCATGTACAAAATATGATATTATTAAATATTATTGGATAGTGCTTTATGTTTATCTCTCACAATAATAAAATTTTATTATATATTTTTCTTTATTTTCTTTTACTTGATCTATATTGACCCAACACAAATCTTAAGAAAATATTCATTAGAAATTTATTTTATTAAGTTAAATTTATTAATTTGTAGTTTCAAAATTTAAAGTTAAGTTTAAATATTAGTATTTCTATAGAAAAAAATTTTAATTTAAATTTACTAAAATAAATAAGTAAAAAAAATAATTTTGAATATAAAAGTCAATTAAAATAATAAAGTTGATTTACTTTAAATATTTAGTTGTAATTAATTAAAATAAAATTGTTATATTATTAAATTACATAAATTTAATATGTTATATTTTTCATATATAAAATATGATATTATTAAATATTATTGGATAGTGCATTATGTTTATCTCCCACAATAATAAAATTTTATTATATATTTTTCTTTATTTCTTTTTTACTTAGTACATACTGACCCAACACAAATCTTTAGAGAATATTCATTAGAAATTTATTTTATTAAATTAAAATTATTAACTTTGTACTTTAAAAATTTAAAGTTAAGTTTAAATATTAATAGTTCTATATAAGAAAAAGATAATTCTAAAATTTAAATTTGCTAAATTAAATAAGTAAAAAAAAAAACTTTGAATATAAAAGTAAATTAAAATAATAAAATTGATTTACTTTAAATATTAATTAGGATAAACTTATTATATTATTAAATTACTTAAATTTAAATTAAATCTATACAAAATTGGAACGTACTGTGGGACCCACCCATCATTATATATATGCATATTTAAATGTAGCTTGGAGGGCAATCTTGTAAATAAATAGAATAAGGTGGATTTTTTAAGGGCGTCGTCTATAACTAAATGAAAGATTGTGGGCATTCTTTAAAGTTATTAATAAGATACAATTAACATAGCACAAAAGACAAATTCTTTAAGCAGATTTTTCTCATAAAAAGACTAAAATGGCTTTAATTTTTCATTAATTAAAAATAATTTTTACAATTTACTTGTTCGATTTTTTAAATTAAGAAAATTTTGTTATATTTTCTCCTTGTCTATCCTTAGTATTTAATAATTATATAAAGTATCAGTAGTCAAATTTAGAGTTTCTTAGTGCATTTAATAAAGTTAATTTAGTAAAATATACTCCTAATTAATGTTCTCTTAAGGGTGTATCAAGTCAATATGATCTTAAAAATTATTTATTAAAAAATTATTTTACTAAATTAATTTTACTAATATGTTTTGAAAATCTAAATTTGATATAGTAACTTAATCACAAGGTTAATATTAGAAGAAAATAATATTTTTTTTCTTAATTTGCTCAAACAAATAAGTAAAAAGAAAATTATATTTTCAATATATGAGACAATTTAACAATAAATGTATGGCATTTATTAATTTTAAAATTCAATGACATTTATTACTTTTGAAAAGGTTGTATTCAAATTAACAATAAATATATGACATTTATTACTTTTGAAATTCAATTATGATTAATTAATATAAATTATATTTTCAATATAAGATATAAACTAACAATAAACATATGACATTTATTACTTTAAAATTCAATTATGATTAATTAATATAAATTATGATTTGTTTTAAATTACTTAATTATATTAAATTTAGAAAGTTATTTAAACATGTACAAAAAGTTGTATGCAAATTAACAATAAATATATAGCATTTATTACTTTTAAAATTCAATTATGATTAACTAATATAAATTATGATTTGTTTCAAATTACCTAATTATATTAAATTTACAGAAGTTATTTAAACATGCATAAAAAATTGGAACAAAAAATAAATAATTTTTTTAATTCCCTAAAAGAAAGTATAAAAAGTTGGAAAAAAAATAAAATTAATTTTTTATCCCATAATAGAAAACATAAATGAGTATTTGTTCCATTTCCATAAAAAGAAAATATGCATTTAAAAAAGAGTTGTTTTTTTTTTTTTTAAATAAGGATTTATGCTTAGGATCATGGGGTCCACCATGTGGAAGATGACATAGGGGATATAATTGGTATTTAGAGAAAGTTGATTGGTTGTTTTGTCATTAAATATATGTTTGTTTAAGTTATAGCACAATCCAACAATACACAAGTTTTTTTTGAATTGACAATAATACCCTTAGAATAATTTTTTTTTTACAACAAGCACACATGTTGAAGTGGCTCTTCTAATATATATACAAAATCTACTTATAATTTTGTTTCGATTATTAAGTTGTTACAATTTGATAAATACTATTGTTTGTGGATAAATAAAAAATTATTTGCTTATAACAAAGAAAAGTTGATAAATGAATTTTGGATCAAAATAGTGTTAAATGAGGAATAATTTTAATAAATGGGTTTGTCAGATTTTTCATGACCAAAATAGTGAAAACACATGGCGAATAGAGCACCTTTAGTATGTAATTTTCACGTTAAAAAATAGATGAACCGTTAAATATATTTACAATGAAAGTGCTCTACCCTTATGAGCCTTCAATGAATCTTTTACATTTTAAAGAAAAGCTCATTACTAGTAATGAGCCTTCAATATTAATTTTAATGTTCAAGAATCTGAAAAAAGACTGTCATTTTCTGAAATGATGGGATAATAGAGGACAACTTTTTCATACTCTAAAGGCTCATGCAAGGCAATCCACCTTCAAGCAACATACCTTTAATGCATCTTAGGCTCATGCAAAGCAATGCACTTTAGATTTAAAACTTTCAAATTAATTAAAATTTTTATTTTGATTTAGATAAGAAATAGTAATATTCAACACTTTTAAATAAATGGAGTTTTGCTTTATATAAAAAATGTCTATAATACTATTTAAATAGTATTTTAATCAAATTTACTAGAAACATATGTGTGATTGTTGTACTTTATTTTCTTTTATTTTGATATTTTATTTTTGATTTTGATTGATGATTGATTAGAGTTTTCTTCTTGTATCCATTAGAATCATCCTTTTTTATTTTCTCTATTTATTTAGTTAGTAAATTTAAAGATTATATATGTGTTATACATAATCAATAATTGACTATGGATTCTTCTCTTTTGATAATTTCTCATGTTTTTTTAGTTGAAAATTTTTAATCGAAAATTATACGAAATAAATCAACGATTTATCTCTTTTTTCGTTCAATTATTTTTACGAAAATTGTATTTCTCTTTTCAATTACCGCAAGTTTTACTTCTTTCACATGTATTCGATAGTTTATAAACATATTTGCTATTTATTTCGAAAATGTGTACTACTTAATTTTTAAGGTAACATGATATAGCGTTGTTATTATAATGATTCCTATTGATTTGGTTATTTTTTAACCTCTCTCCATCAGGTTTTTATGCACTTTTTGTTTGCTATATCATATAGTTCATGTTGAAAATATTTTATTTGTTGAAATTATAAGATTTCTTTTTGCTATGAAAGTAATAAATAAATCTTTCTTTTTCAGTTTGAAATTAATGTTTTTGATTGCAAGTTAATAGCTTGGGTCAAATTTATGAAATACTTATGGTTTTTAGGTTTGTTTTTCAATCCTTATCTTAGTCGTCGTTGTCGATTTCAAATTGTATTGTTGATTTTTAGCCTCACGAGAAAATTGAAGACTTATCTTTTAGGTAAGTAATTTATTATTCTTAATTACTTATTAAAAATAAGTAATATGTGAATTCATACATGGTATATATATACATTCAATACACTCATCTTGCTATTTTTTTATCTTCATTTGTTGCATTGTTTTGCATGAGTCTTTAGAGTATGAAAAAAATATCATTTATTGTCTCATCATTTCAAAAAATGACAACTTTTTTCAGATTCTTAAACAGTATATAATACTAAAGCTTCATGACTATTAATGAGTCTTTCTTTAAAATGTAAAAGATTCACTGAAGGCTCATGAGAGTAGAGCATCTTCAGTATAAATATATTTAACGGTTCGGCTATTTTTTAATCTGAAAATTGCACATTGAAGGTGATCCATTTTCCATGTGTTTTCACCATTTTAGTCATGAAAATTCTGACAAATCCATTTATTAAAAATTGTTTCCCATTTACAGTGCCGGCTCAAAACTAAAGCCATTGCTTTAGGCTCCCTCAAATTCAAGGCCATAAAATCAACACTGTTATTATTTTCAAAAAATTAGATTTATGCTTGTCTTTTGAAAATTTTATAAAATTTAGCTACAAACAAATATATGTTATTTAGATAAATACTTCCT
Source organism: Capsicum annuum (assembly GCF_002878395.1). Lineage (NCBI taxonomy): Eukaryota > Viridiplantae > Streptophyta > Magnoliopsida > Solanales > Solanaceae > Capsicum > Capsicum annuum. The sequence goes on from NC_061111.1 coordinate 137,644,394, forward strand.
TCATTTATTTTATGTGTCACTTTTTATTTTTCGACAACCAATTTCACTAATTTTTGAAGCTAACTAAGATAAAATTAATATAATATTTCAAAATTTAAATGTTCAAAAACTATGTAAAATGTACTATATGTTACATTTTGATCCCATGTCAACATAAAGAAAAAATATATTCAATATAAGAGTCAAAATTTATATAGTCTGACTCTTATTTTGACTCTCGATGTCAATTAATTCTCTTCATTTAATTATCTTAATTTTGTAGTACTATGCATATGTTAATTTTTCTTTTCATACATTTTGAATATATAGTTTTAAGTTTATTTTGAATTGAATTTATGACTTGATTCACTCTTTATAACGAATAATCAACTTCAAAATTATTAGATGAGAATTTGTTTACCTTTCTATTATAATATAGTCATTAATAAAAAAAGTTTCTCATATCGTATATTTATTACGAAATTTAAGTAAGTTGTCTGTTTCAATTTATGTGATACTTTTTTCTTATTAATTAAATATAAAGGCCACTTTTTAAAATTGGCTTTAGGCCACAAATCCTATCCCGTTGAGCCGCCCCTGCCAATTTAATACTATTTTGATCCAAAATTCTTAATAAATACTACTCCTAGATGGAATGGAATAAACCTAGAGGGTAGCAGTGAAAAAACGAGGAAACTGTTGTTTGTGATCAAAATACATATTTTATCATCTCAGGAGATCTTTTCCCGAACTGTACTTGGAGCGTTTGCTTTATTGAAACGTCTACTGTTTTTTAGACTAATAACTCTAATTAATAGACTATAGAGTATGAAGACAAAATTTTCTATACAATTTGAACGGTTTTGTTTCGCGAGTTTGAATCCACTCAATTGAAGTGTGATCATCTTAATTAAAAGTCGATTCTTTTTTATGGGAAAATTCTTTTTAATAATGAGTGTCACTGAGATTTGATTTTAGGACCTTTATTTGCTTTGATATCATGTTAAAGTGTGCGACTATCTCATCTAAAAACTTAAACTATTAGAGAGAGTATATTTTTATTATTTAATTATTTTATAACACTCTATATGACAGAAAATTGGAAGGAAAAAAAGTCATTAATTGAAAGAAAATTTTATTTTTATACCACAATGAAAAGTTGATAAATATTGCTTTCTTTGTTTCAATTTATGTGACACTTTTTATTTTTTAAAATTTAAATTATGTAAATTTAGACCAATCATTTAAAATATATTCTTAAATCATATTTTTTTTTTATAACTGAAATTTATTACCAGATTAAGCATTAAAACAGGATAGACTAGTGGACAGAATCCCAACCTCATGGCAATACCACAACACCAGTTCATTATCATAAGCTACGTACTACTTAGGAATAAAAATTAAGTCTTCACATGAAACCTGCCAACTTAGAATACAAACTAGCTCTGTTGTGGACATATATTTAATATAGTCATCGAATATTTAAATTTTAATTCTAAAATATTGAATTGATCGATCTAAATGTAGATTAAAAAAATTAGACAAATTAATTTTAAAATCAAAAAAAGTTGTCACAAAATATCGCTCAATGGAATACGCCGAGTGTAGCCGTGAAAAAAATAAGGAAATTGTTGTTGATAAAAGAGAATGAATATATTGTTATATTCCAACATTTGTCCTTGGAGCTTTTGATTTATTGAAACGAGTCTTTACTGCTTTATCAGGAGCGTGTCGTTAATTATATCGGTAATTATCTAGGACCTCATAATTATGAGACCCTCATATTATAATATACAGTAACTAGTTATGTATATTTAAAAAATTGAAATCTTTTGTTAGCATAAAAATAGAAAACAATCCATATTTTTTCAGATGAAAAAGAGAAAAAGAAAACTAAGTCTAGTTTTATATGAAATCTTCCTTAATATAAAAAGAACACCTCATTGCTACGTAGAGTTTTATGTGCAAATTTGCATTTCAAAAAGCTAAAAAAATAAATTTTAAAATAAATATATATAAAAAAAAATTGAGAGGGTGTTTGAATTGACATACTTTAGGTGTTTAAGCAAAAATAGTTTTAAAGCAGAGTGTTTGGGTAAATAAAAAATTTCTTGTAAGCACTTCGTTTTAAGCCAAAAGTTAAAAATTTTAATAATCAAAATTTGTTATAAATGTATTACCATATATATTGAATGTCTATTTTACCATTTAGTGAATGTCTACTTTACTGTATATTATAAATATCTATTTATAAAATAGTTAGAAACCTCAAGGTTATTTTTTCCCTATAAATAAAGGGGTTTTTTCTTCATTGTTATTCATCTCTCAAGAGAAATAATAATTACTGTCTCTTCTCACTTTATTCTTGTTGTTCTTACTTTATATTTCATAATATGTTATTAGCACGAGACTCAGCCAAAGAAGGTGAGATTATAAATCTAAATGTAATTTCAAGGTTAGTAATTAATTCCTTATGTTATTTGTCTTTTGCTACTAATGATATAATTATTGTTGGATTTGAGGAAAAATAGTTGATTTGGAACCACTTATGCTTTAAATTTGTTCATGAAGAACAATATTGTTAAAAGATATGATGATGAATTTAAGTCTCATCTCATTAAGAGGGTAAGACATTGGGTTAAAAGTTTCAATGCACCATGATGATAAGATGTTGGGTTCAAGTCTCATTGAGTTATAGCCTAAGACGCATTTATATGGATAAAATATTAAGTTTGAATCTCAATACACTATATTGATGATACTACGATGGCAAAGGCAAAATAGGTATTTGGTGAAAAGTCATGAATCATATTACATTAATATGCTCTATTCCATGAAGTGAATATGATAGCAATATATGATGAATCTGAAAGTTGACAACTTGCTCCATTCTTGAAGGAATGTGGTAGCAGTACATAATATATCTGAAAGAAAACAAGCAATTGAATGCACAGATATAAACGTGGAGGAACAATATGATAATGATCATCAAAAGAGATAAGATTTTACACGCTTATTATGATTATAAGATATGTTAGAAAAATTCTCTACATTATATACACAACTCGATTTGTTCTTGAATTAGCAATATTTTGAAAGAGGTTATAAGCTATCATAATTTGATAGGCTTAAGGCACGATTATATTTCATTTATGAAAATGAGGATTTTGATTGTTATAAGGACAAATTCATTTTCTAGGGTGAATGTGATAATATTTAGTAAAGTTTATCAATACAAACGTGCACTTGATTGTGATGGTACCATAACTCACCTCCAAAAGAGGCAGAATAATTGAGAAGAAATATTCTGCAATTTGCTCAAAAGTAGTAAATATGATGTTTATTTTTGTAAAGTAAATTTGAAATTACTAAAACAAAAAGCACATGACATGGTAAACTTGATGTTTACTAGTATAAAAATTCATATGTTCATATAAACGATTGTGACATTTTAAAGATGTGTATATTGAGTATTAGAAATGTATTAAAGAATTAGAAAATTCTTCAAAAATTATTCATGTTGTTTGTTCTCATGATAAGTTGGTTGGATCAACTAATGTTGGGATTAAATTCCTTAAATCTGAAAAGTATAAAAGGTGAATATGAGCCCGTTCACCTATTATGTGATCTATTAAGATGCATCGATATAAGATGATCACATGTGAGTTTATTTTCAACTTACAATTTGACATTCATAAAATTATTTGCTCGATATAAACTGAGTTAAGAGCATAATTTCCAGATTGATAAATATTCGAGTTGGTTTGAAAATTAAATGCCTTTAGAAAATTAGCTAAATTATTGCTTATGAAAATAAAGTTTCATGTATTGGTTTGAAGTATGATATATTGCATATAATAGCACTTGGTTTGCATTAGATCAAAGATTGTGATTAATTTCTCCCTCTCAATTGGTTCAAGGTCAGGAACCAAGTAAGGAACCAAGTATTTCATCTAATATTTTTGATGTGCAGTATATGATTAATGAATATATAGTGATGCATAACGATGGATTCTCTAAAGTAAATTGAGATGTATGTTAGTTTTTCTAACATGATGGAGAAATAATAAACAACTAAGAAATATTATCATTAATATGATCCTCATTCCAAAAATAATTTAAGTTAAATGTTAGGAGCATTTACTGACCCCAAATTAATTTCATATTTAGTTGTGGATGCTCCTATTGTGTGTCCCTAAAGGACAAAGCCTAGACGTACGTAAAGTGTGGTAGATCAATCGGTTCCAAATGAAATCGTTCTTGAAAAGAATAAGGAATAAATGATCATAAAAGAAGGAATTATGCTTTTAAAGAGCCTACAACATAACACTTCATGAAATTTTATGCAAGGTTCAGGTACCTGAAAATCATAAAGTGATGAGATCACAAAATATCATGTTATATTGAAAATCGATACAAAATGATATATTATCGATAATATCTGTGATACAATATTGGGGCAATATTATAAAAGATTATGATGATTTTAATTCTACGTTTGTTTAAGCATGCTGACATAGAAGTATTTATCAAGTGATATGGAAGAATGCATTTTGGTAAGCATGAAACTTATTTGATTTGCAGTCTAGACACTTGAAGATGTCACATATGAAATGTTGAATATTGTCTCTTGACAAAATTTATATGAAAACTTTTAAGGACTCAAAATATTTGAAGCATATAAAAGTTTCTGAAAAACTTATTTATAATTCTTATATCGTATAAATTTATAACTTGAAAATTATTGAAACTCTTAGAGAGTTTTTAAAAGCGATAGATTACCTGTTGAAAGAAGTTGAGATGAGAAACATACAAAATTGGATTGAATCTTTAAGTACCATATTTTATGCAATTGATGCATTTATACATCTTGCTGCAAATATGAACATAATATAATTTTACTTCTACATGGATATAGTGAAGTAGATCACTTTCATATTACAATTGAAAGTCCTTGTATTAATGTGTTTATGCTAACATATATTGTCAAGTTTTTGAATACACACGATATTCATATGATCGACATAATAGTTTGAGGACATATTACCTATTGTCATGAAGGTCCACTGTCATATCATGTTTACATGACATTCATATTATGCCAAGATGGTAGCTATTCATAAAGCAAGTCAAGAATGTATATAGCTGAGGTTAATGATACATCTCATTTGAGAAAATCGTAGTTTGAAATGTGATAAAATACCCATGATTTTGCATGGAGATAATGCAACATGCATAGTACAACTCAAGAAAGGATTTATAAAAGGAGATAGAACAAAACATATTTTCCCAAAGCTTTTCTATATACATGAGCTTTAAAAGAATGGTGATATTAACGTGCAATAAATTTATTCGAGTCATAATATGACTAATTTATTCACAAAGTCTCTATCAATTACAACTTTTGAGAAGATGATGCACAAGATTGAAATGTGAAGATTCAATATTCTGATATTGATGTTCTCATTGGAGGGAGTTAATACGCGTTGTACTCTTTTTTTCTAACAAGATTTTGTTCTACTGAATTTTTCTTATAAGGGTTTTAATGAGGTAGCCTACATGCGTATTATTAGAGATATGTACTCTTTTCCTTCACTGGATTTTTTGCCCATTGAGTTTTTTTCTAGTAAGATTTTAACGAGGCACATCATCTATCAATTAGACATTCAAGAGAGAGTGTTATAAATGTATTATCACATATAGTGAATGTCTATTTTACCATATATAGTGAATGACTACTTTACCATATATAGTAAATTTCTATATATGAAAAAGTTAGAAATCTAAGGTTAATTTTCCCCTATAAATAAAGTTTTTCCTTCATTGCTATTCACATCTCTCAAGAGAAATAATAACCACTCTCACTTCTCTCTTTATTCTTGTTGTTCTTAGTTTATATTTCATAGCAAAATTCAAATTAAGGGTCCTCATTAGAGTTTGGCTTTAGGTTCCCAATATGGTAGAAATGCATTATACTTTTTACATAAACTAATAGAGTATGAAACAAAATTCCCTTTTAAAATTTTTTGCTTTAGAGAACAATTATTTTTAACACAAAAAAATAATTAAATACATCATTAAATAATAATTTATTTGTTTGATTATATATTGTTAGGAGCCTGGAGTAATAGAAGGTGAATTTGAGAAGATGAGTGTTAAGAATGTGCTGAAGTACTTCCTAACATATAAAACCCCAGATCCTATTTACTTGAAGAAAGGAAAATCATTTGAAGATACTAATAAGTTGCCTTGCTGGTTATCTGAGGAAGAAGTTGATTTCTATACTACAAAGTATGAAGAAACTGGCTTCACTGGAGCATTGAACTTTTATCGAGCAATAGACCGGTAATTATCAATACTTTAATTTTTTTTCATTTCACATCATAAAACATAATTATCTATCTACTTAATGTAATTTTGAGTAAAAGATTGTTAATTAATACCCCTCACACATACAAGGGCTCCGCCACAGCACATGATACTGCTACTGCTTTATTTGAAAAGTTTCATTTTTTTTACTGTAAAATTTTTAAATATCTTGAATATTTTTAAGAAGAAACTATGATGTAACGTTCTAACTTATGTAATATATATATATATATATATATATGTTTAAAACAATTCTAAAGCCTTCCTTGTTTTTCTTAAAATTTGTATTGAATTGAATTATGTCAACATAAGTAGGAACAAAGGGAGCAGTATTTAGATGCAAGTAATTATTTGAATTGTGAATAATAAATATTGCAGAAATTGGGAGCTTACATCAGCATGGACAGGGGCTAAAATTCAAGTACCAGTAAAATTCATTGTGGGTGACCTTGACCTTACTTACAATGCTCCTGGCGCTAAGGATTATTTACACAAAGGAGCCTTCAAGAAACTAGTGCCACTCTTGGATGAAATTGTGGTATTACAAGGTGTTGGACATTTCATCCACCAAGAAAAGCCTAGAGAAATTAATGATCATATTTATAATTTCATTAGCAAAATTTCATCCTCTAATCAGTCCAAGACCTGTGCTATTCTGTAGAGTTAGTTTCTTTTGTGCTTTTGCTTTAATTCTTTCTCTACTGCATCAACTGTACTAGTGTTAATTTGTTTGATTGATTTTTCTAGTGTGCAAATACTGGTGATTAACCATTTAGCTTTGGTTTGTTTTATTTTTTGGATTTGGGAGTTTTCTTGCACTCTTGTTTTAGCTAAAAATGATTACCCTTTAATGTTTCTTTTATGAAAATTTAAATTCTTGAGAATATATTATGCGAAATGATTAGATGGATCTTTGTACTTGTCTAAATTTGTAAAGTGGACACTTCTACTTATCTTTTTGTCATTTCAATTCATTAACCTAGTAAAAAATAATATTTTAAACTTTTTTTGGTCTAATAATCTGAGTGTGTAGCACAAACGTTGATACGTCAGTAAAAACTTAAAAATTAATTAACACATAGAAAATTCTGTGTACAAGATATAAAAATCAAAGGATATTTCATTTTTCTCCATTTTCATTTTCTCATCAGGCCCTTGTACTTAACATGTGAAACTCGCATCTTTCATTTTTCTGATTTTTGTTGATTGTTGTTGGTGACTGAAGTCGTATTTGAAGCTATTGGTGTAAGTTATCCTAATTATTGTGCTAGTTCTGAAATTTTTTGAGTTTGTTTTAAGCTTTTATTCAAGTTAATTGTGTCAATTTTGAGATTTTAAGGTCTTACTCAATTGATCAAGTTTTTGTTCAAATTTTTGAGAGATTTTGCTCTATTTTTGTCTAATGCAAATGTAGAAAGTATATGTAGTATTGTTATGCCTTCAATGGCATATTTGTGATTTTGATTAGATTTTAATTTTTTTTTCGTAAAATCACAATTGAAACTAAAAATTTTGAGGCTTTTGCTTTCTTTCGTGTCTAATGCTGGTGTTAGACGTACATGTAGTAGTGGTATGCCTTCAACGACATATTTTATGATTTCGACTAGATTTTAGAATTTTTTTTTCGTAAAATCACAATTGGGACTGAACATTTTTTAAGCTTTTGCTTTCTTTCTTGTATAATAGTGGCATTAGACGTATATGTCGTAGTGTTATGCCTTTAATGACATATTTTGTGATTTCGATTAGATTCTAAGATTTTTTTTGTAAAATCATAATTGGGACTTTTTGATTTCAATTGTCTTGAGTATTGTTGACATCGGTGATCCATTGTATTGTGACATATCAGACATGTAGAGAAGAATCTCCAAACATTTTGCTTAATTTTTTAGTGTTTTTCTTTAAAAATTAGGCTTTTGTTGTTTTTTCTTTAAAAATTAGGGTTTATATATATATATATATATAAATTAGGTAATTGTATATGTTTTTTGTCATTGTACAAACGTGGTAATCAAATAAATTTAACTATAACATTTCAATTTAACTATGAAGGTTGTTTTTTGTCATACCCTGAGTTAAGGTATGCTAGTAAAATTTGTGATCCTGAAAAAATTAGAGTGGATGTAGATGAGCTGCATATAATGTTGTTTCATAAATTAGCACTAGAATTAGGTGTTAAAAAAGTTGAAACCTTTAGATGTAGAGTTAACAAAAAGGGTGGTTATTACATGTTAAATACTGACGGTAATGTTTTAAGGTTTCTTAATAGTTTAAAAGCTGAAAATTTTGTTGATGTATATGAGTACACCAAATTAGTGAATCGTTAATTGTTGATGATGTAAATGAAATAAAAATTGCCTAAAAATTATCCTCAAAAATAGTATAATTTATTGTCCATAAGTTTAGGGCTGATGCGGCAATCAATTCACCTATTTTGTAATGGTAATGTGTCAGCCTCCTCACTTTTAATTAAAAATGATAGGGCTGATGTGTATTCACCTCAATCATTTGATGAAAATGAAAATGCAAATGAAAATAAAAATAAAATAAAAATGAGAATTTAAATAAAAATTAGTCTCCTACGACAGATAAAGAAAAAGAGAGGGTTTCTTTAGAAGACTTAGAGAAAGATCAAGTTAATGAGTTTTCCACATAACATCTTGAAACTTCTGATCCTGAAGTAGATCTATATAATCTATATAAAAATGACAGTGAATGTGATTCACTTTAGGATGTTTATGAAAACATTGATGATTTGAGTGACTTGGATGAATAGTTGCTTCAAACTAGGCAATCTAACATTGAAAAATAAGTTAAATAAAAAGCTGATAAGGCGAATCTAGATAAGATACCATCTAGACCTGTAGGTATAGATGTTGATTTTGAGAAAAGTTATAACAACAAGAGGGCTAGATATGAAGGTAAACTGGATAGGTATGATCTTTATTTTGATAGCTTAGATCCTGATAGCGACATTAGTGAAGAGGAAGAAGATACTGTTGATGATGATGAAGTGGTAGATCACCTACTTAGAAGTTCATCTACCAGGATCTACTTTGATAAAACTGCAAAAAATAATTTTTTTTTCAGTTATATATATATATGATATTTTTGTGTTGAGTTTAGAAAAGCACTGCAGACTTACTCTATTAAAAAATGTATGAATCTTATGTTGAAACCTAATGAGAAGAAAAACATAAAGGCAAAGTGTAAGCATAAGGCTGTCCTTGGGTTATTCTTGAAAGTCTTGATAACACTAGAAATTTTAGTGTGAGGACTTACTTTCCTGTTCAAGTATTCTAAAAGGACAAGAAATAAATTATGTAACCCTTGATATATTAGTAAGCAGTACAAAGGAAGAATTATGAGTGAGCCTTCAATAAAATTGCATTATACTCAAGCTCTTATAAAAAAGACTATGTGTTGTATGTTAGTAAAACAATCCGTAGAAAGACAAAAATCAGAAGTATGATTAAATATTTGGGTGATTCATGGAAGAGTTTTCTAGGTTGTATGATTATGCTGAAAATTGATGACCATCAATCTTGATGTCACTTTATTTATTAGGACATCCAAGAATATAATTTCAGAAAAGAGGTGTCTATAGACATTTACATTTATCTAGAAGTCTTAAAAAGTGGATGAAAAGAGGAGTGTAGAAGAATAATTGATTAGATAGTGCATTTCTCAAAGGTGTATGTAAAGGTATCTTGTTATCTTGAATTTTTAAATATGAAAATAATTAGATGTACCCTATAACATGGGCAGTAGTTGATAAGAAATCAAGGACACATGATCTTGATTTTTTAGGTGCATCAAACATGATTTAAAGCTTACGAAAATTGAAGGTGAAGGATTGGTGATGATGTCTGATATACAGAAGGTATGATGTATTACATTTTTTAGTTATATACTTTTTTACAATTTGGTGCAGTAATTTAACTAATGTTTTATATTGTTTGATAGAGTTTTCATTTGACACTTACTAATTTACTATTAAATGTTGAGCATAGATGGTGTGCTCAACTAAAAAAGGAATGAAAAGGTGAAGAAAAAAAGAAAAAAAAAATTGGCAATTTGTCAGGATATCATTTGAAGTGTATTTGCAAGTAAAACTTAATGAAATAAATGAGTTGGGAGATGAAATTGTGAAAGATTTGCTCAAGTACAATAAAAAGGCATAGTGTAGGACTTTGTTTAAAGAGCATAGCAGGTGTGATGTGGTTGAGAATAATATGTGTGAGACTTTCAAGAGTTGAATTTTGGATGCTAGGTTCAAATAAATTATTATTATGTTAGAGAAAATAAGAGTCAAAGTCATGAAAAGGATGAATTAAATGAGAGAGTTTTCAGAAAAATGGATTAGTGATGTATTATCAATGGCTATGAAAGTTCTTACAGAGAATGGTGACTATACAACCAACTGTAAGGTGCGGTTTAATAGTGGTATTGATTTTGAGATTGGTGATCTACCATATACATATATTGTTAATGTGAAGAGGAAGATGTGTAGTTGTAGGTCATAGCAATTAAGGAAATTTCTACAATGCATTACAAAAAAAAAAGGATGTGGAGTCATTTGTTGATCACTGGTATAAGAAGGAAACATACCATACCTGAAGGCATATAATAAGTATATTCAACCTATGACAAACATGAAGATGTGGTCAAAAAGCACAAGATCAGTAAATGAGCCATTTGAGATTACTATCATGCCAGAACGATTAAGTAAAAATAGAAAGAAAGATAATGATGAGCTTATTAAGTAGAAGTTTGAAAATGCTACAAGAAAGAAAAGAAAAATGACATGTTATGTGTGCAAGACCATTAGACACAACAAGAAAGAATGGCCAACTTTATTAAGTTGTTCTTTAATATCATCTTAATAATGAACTTTATTCATTTTAGATGTATTTTTGACCTTAACATGTTTTTTGTAGAAAAATGGTGTCACTGATAGCTTTGAAACTGCTACAGCATCTGCAAGTAACAGTCAACAAAATGTAGTTGCAACACCAAGTGTGCAACCTTCCATTGGTAACTCAATATTTGATGAGAGATCTACAAATGCTTCAGTAGATATTGAAAGGCCTATAAATGCTACATCAATCATAAGAAGGCCTCATAATGCAACAACAATCGAAAGAAGGCCTGCAAATACTACATCAGTTGGTGTGAGACATAAAACTGCCTCAATAATTGATTTGAGTCCTACAGCTATTATGATGCCTGCAACCACTTATGTAGTATTTGAGAATGCTACTCAATAGTCTACTACGAGTGTTAGTGCCCAAAAGCAAAGGACTAGTATAGCTTTGAGAGGTAGGGTAAATCTTACATATAAAAGATCAAAATAAAAAAGACAAAAACAACTGATTGGTGTGTTGTTTGGACAAAGTGCATGCAATGGAAAGGGTAAGTCTTCTATCATCTAAGCACATCTAACTAGTATTAATTAGTGCATATTTGACTAATTTTATTATTTCTTAGTCTGAAACTAATAGAATGTTATACAGCCCAACATTGATTAGTTTAGTTCCAACCAATATTGATTTGAGTTACAAATCAAAAGGACTAAGGTGGAAGAGTGGAGCTGCAATTACTCAAAGACAGCTACAAGAAGAGAATTACAGAAGATAAAAACCTTCTATAACCACTCAAGCCACAACAATCGCTCATGCCAACAAAAGTCAGGTCACACCAAGCATTCAAGGAACACGGTAGTTTAATTCTTTTTGTGTAGCTTAATTGTTAGTTTTTAAAGCTTTTTTATCTCAAGTGTTGTTAAGATAAGTGTTTATCAACTTCTGGTGCATTTCTCAGCAATGGTATTGTTAAGACAAGTGTTTATGAATAACTATTGTGAAGCTTTTTTACCCCAATTGTTGTTAAGACGTGTCTATCTTGAAGATTTGTCTGTTGACAAACTAGTGTTTGTCATCAAATTTCAATTTCATTATCATTGTACGTTGCAACTACAAATCAAGACATCTTATATGCCAACTGGAAATCAAATGACAACAATGATGATAACAGTAATATCAATACTAGTGCTTAATCTTTCATGCTTTCCATGTCTTTTATTTCTTCCAAGCCTTTCTTATCTCCGTTACTTTCTGTGTCTGCCTTTACTTCCTTGCTCTGGATTTGTTGATGAATTGTTTATGTAGTATTGTTCATTTGCATCAGTCCATCGAAAAAATCCACAATCATTACCAGCTGTATATTTTTGACAATCCCAAAATATTCTTTCGAGATTAGACGGTCGATCTCCTTGACATCTTAAGTTCAGCATAAAGCCCACAATAACAAACCCGAATTGTCATGGTGTTAGACAAAATACATGGAAAAGTCAGAGAAAAAATTGAACTAAAATACACAAAAAAACAAGAGAAGTACAATGATAGCCCCCCAAAAAAATTAAAGGACAAGAAATTTAAAGAGAGAAGATCGAGAAGAAAGGGGAAAAAAGGCTCAAATTGCTCCAACAATGGTGTTGGAAGCCAATGAGGAAGAAGGCTGATATAAGTCCTAATTTGACCAATGGGGCCATGTTTAAAAGGTGGGACGTGCCTTTGACATTTGTATCACACACTCCTATGTGGTTTATGTCACATAGGATGTCATGTAAAAAAAAAAAGGTTTAAAATTTATTTTTTACTGAATTAAAGAGTTCAAATGACAAAAAGATAAGTAGAAGTGTCCACTTCACAAACCTAGACAAGTACAAGGGTCCATCTAATTATTTCGCCAATATATTAGGCTGTGAGTTCCTTGTGCTTTTTGAAGATAATCTATCTAATCAACAACAACAACAACAACAAACCCAGTGTATTCCCACTTTGTGGGGTCTGGGGGGGGTAAGATGTACGCAGTCCATAATCTATCTAATCTTTTGCATAAATTAAGGTCCATTGTAGTTAATCGATTTCTCTATCAAATTAAGGCACAAAGAAAAGAAATTTGTTAGCTTCGGCAACTTAATTAATTGCTCCTTTTAAGGATTACGGACACGAGTATATGACTCACATGGAAAAGCCAAGAGATTATAAAAGAAAGTACTTTCTAAAAAAAAATACTTTCTTAGTGGTACAGAAGATGGAGAAACATCATTTTCAATGAACAAATTATGTGTCACGTAATTAACTATATGACCAAAATAGGCAACACCTCTTGCATGAATAAAGAAACAAGTGAAGCCCAATATGATACTTACTTGTGGAAGTACGTCTACTAACTCTTTTCTATCTGCTTTCCTCCTCTGTGTACTATAAGTTAAAGCAGTTCAGCTCTAAAGAGATATCAACTATAGACAAGTAAATTTTCAAGGAGAGGGATAGAAAGAAAGAGAGAGATGGAGGAGGTTAATGGGATTGAACACAAGACAATGAGAGTGAATGGGACAAGCATGCACATAGCTGAAATGGGCCAAGGCCCAGTAGTCCTATTCCTACATGGCTTCCCGGAACTATGGTACTCGTGGCGCCACCAAATGCCATTCATGGCAGCCCACGGCTACCGTGTGGTGGCCCCGGACCTCCGTGGTTTCGGAGATACCACTGGAGCAACCAAAGATGACTTCACAGAGTTCACCACCCTCCATGTTGTTGGTGACCTTGTGGAACTTCTTAACATGATTGCCCCTGATCAGGAGAAGGTATTTGTAGTGGGGCATGACTGGGGAGCTATGATTGCTTGGTCTATGTGTTTGTATAGGCCTGATAAGGTCAAGGCCCTTGTGAATATGAGCGTTCCGTTCATTCCACGAAACCCCATTTCAATGCCCACTGTAGCTCTGCGCGCCACTTACGGAGATGAATACTATATTATAAGATTCCAGGTTTATATCTTTTCTTTCTCTTGTTTTTTTCTGGACAAGATTGATTACTCCCTCTATCAAACTCAGATTAATTTGTCTTTATGAGTAACGTGCCTTAATATTTCTACTTCCCTTTTGTATGATGGAAATTACTCTAGGTAGTTCTCCTGTGATAAATGTTTTAATACTAATACAATTGTGAAGGAGCCTGGAGAAATAGAAGAAGAGTTTGCTCAATTAGGAACCAAGACAGTGTTGGAGAAGTTACTGACTAACCGAAACCCTGAAGCATTAAAGTTGCCTAAAGGAAAGCCATTTGACGGAAGTCCAGTGATATTGCCCCGTTGGCTCACTGTAAAGGATGTCAATTACTATGCTAGCAAATATGAGCACACTGGCTTCACTGGTGGATTGAATTATTATAGAGCACTTGATCTGTAAGTTCCAATTTTTCCATATAATCATTAGTATCTATTTTTAGAGATGTGACTAGTTACTCAGCTCATATTTGCATTTTTGAAATGCAGAAACTGGAAACTGACAGCACCATGGACAGGGGCGAAAGTAAATGTACCAGTGAAGTTCATAGTGGGAGATTTGGACACAACTTATAATTCAGCAGGAGTCAAGGATTATATACACAAGGGTGGGTTAAAGAAAGATGTGCCTTTGCTAGAAGACGTGGTTATCTTGAAAGGGGTAGCTCATTTTCTTCAACAAGAAAAGCCTGATGAAGTCAACAATCACATCCATGTCTTCTTCCAAGGCCGGCCTTCCTCTCATTGAAACTTCAGCAATTTGATACTTCTTTTAAGCTTCCATAAAAAGTTACATAAAACCAGAAGAGTCATACAAGAATCATTTCATATGCTTTAAAATATTCTTGTACCTTTTTCCAAATATATTAAACCTAAATAAAGTTGGTTTCCGATTTCCATTCTGATTTTCTTTTTCTTTACAACCAAGACTTAAAAGCTAGGATGCTGAAATCAGATCCTCTTATATACATATAACAGCGGGATACCAATAATGATGTCGAAATGAACCGAATACAATTTACAAGTAATTTATACCTTGTGCCAAATTTCTGATTGCACTTATACATAAGCATTCCACTGAAGAAAAATCAAGCATCTATTTCAAATTGTAACTTTATTTGAAAAGATGCAAGTTAGTGGTTTTATTATTGTACGACATATCTGGGAAATCTTGAAAGGAAAATTAAGAATTGTCCACAAACAAGTGGTTTAAGTATACAACAAACAAACAAAAATAAGAACTCAGTGAATCATTGCTGTTTCGCTCCTGGGCGTCTTCCAACATCAAAGTGGACATCCAGGAGACCTGTTATGCCAGCATCAATCTTCTGACCAACCTTAACAGGACCAACTCCTTTGGGAGTCCCTACAGAAAATCAGTAAATCGAAACACTGAATCAGCTTAACTGTAACAAGAGTTGTATAACTTGAACAAGAGCGTTTTAGTGTTCCCAACAAACTAGGTAAAGTTAAGAGTACTTGCTATTTTAGAAATAGATTAGTAACATAATTAATTACTCAGTGAAATATAGGAAACAGTGGGCTGGGTTACCAAATTAGTTATTAAGATAACCAGCTTGCAGCATTCTCTTAGAAAGAAGATTAGTGTAAAATGAATGATTTTCCTTTGTTTCTCAAGTGATACACAAGCATTGAGCCTATAAGTAAATTACGTAATAAAGAACTCCCAATGGAAGGAAGCCAGGAAAGATCCAAGAACGTAGCAGACCAACCAAAACACACGCCTCTTCTCAAAACCACACACATGTATCAAGAAAAATGCAAGCACATAGAAAAAGAAGCCTAATGACCTCAGTTTATCATTCCAGACCTAGGAGTTGCAAATGTTTCAATGACTTTATTATTAGAATAAACTGCAATGTGATTCAAAAAGGAAAAGAACTTTCACTGAAGGCCATTTATCAACTGAACAAAGAAGTAGCATGAATCATCCTACCAGTTAAAATAACATCTCCACGGAGAAGGGTCATGATAGAACTTATGTAGCTAATCAAATATGGGATCTTAAATATCATATCTCTTGTTGAGCCTTTTTGCCGAAGTTCTCCATCAACCTGCAGAGTAGGCAGATCATTATCAGCTGCAATTGCGAAGACCAACATCAAGCAGGCAACAAGAAAAATAATCACCTTCAGCCACAATTCTCTGTCATGTGGATCTGGCACCATCGACTGTGGTAACTGCAAGGGAAAAAGGGAAAGATGACCATAAAATAATCTCAAACATGATAAATATTCTCCCTCCGTTTCACAATAAGTGAATTGTTGGAGCAATTTTAGTGTTTCAAAATAAGTGAATGGTTCACAATTCAAGGTAAATGTTGGAAATTTTTTCCAAATTTACCCTCCATTAAATGTGCATTGGGAGTGATATATCATGTGTCTTTGCTTTTTGAAGAGGGTAAAAATGGAAAAACATGATAAATTTATGTTTTTGCTTTTTCTTCTAAACATGTGTGCCAAAATCCAACAATTAACTTATTGTGGAACGGAGGGAGTACTGTCTAACTTTAGGGGAAAAACAAAGAAAAATGATAACCAATAGATGGCATAGCAAAACTTCTTACAACTGAGCTAATAGGAGTGAATGTGTCTTGGCCTTTAGCAACAGTCCATGGCAGACCTGCAGACTGTCAGTTTGAATTGGTAAAAGTTGGTATCGCCATCCTTAGTATGACAATGAAGGTCAAATAGTAATAATTGAAGAATAGAAGTAAATACCACAAATGGTCATGGCTATTCAAAATATATGATGCAAAGGAATTCAAACCTTTGCTGTAGCTTGGATCTCCCTCGCAGTCATATCCAAAGCAAGTGCATAGCCTGAAAAAAAGAATTTCCAGCCACCTGACTCAAGTCCACATATTTGTTGGGACAAACAATATAATGCAGGCTCAGAAGAAAAGCGAATGGATGAATAGGTCTAAAGAACGGAGACACAGAAAGAACGAAAAACAATCCCCAAAAAGATTAACCTGGTTTTGCTGTTCCACTGCTTCCATTTTTGAAAACAAAAAGGGTATCCCATAAAATCAACGGACATAGCTAAATAAGCTACTTGAATAGGACCTAAGCCAAGGAACAGCAACCCAAAATTGTAAAGGTGGTATTTATGGAGGTCTTAAATCTATTGCCCAAGAAGTGGCTGATAGCTACCCACACAGATTGGCTGATGTTCGCAACGATCGCAATGTCTGGGCAAGCCTCAACTTGATTTTGTGCTCAAACATAGATAAAACTCTCAAAAAGCAGCCAATGCTCTGCAACGTTCTGTGGCACTGGGTGGAATGTGAAAATTCTCCAACAAAGAAGGAACAGGAAAATAAGCAAGCAAACCGAATTGAATCCAGATTATTACTTCTAATCAATTTCAATCAAAGCCTTGTTGCCCAACAATCTAACTCGTGCAACTTGAGCATCGAAAATCATTTATTGTAGCCTGTAGTTGTAGTATTCAAGAACAGCACTTGCCTTTCATGGGCTTTACTTGGGCAGCCCTTAATGTCCTCGCCCTAATGACTCGATGTTCATATCTAGTTTCTTGTAAGACCAATAACATGGTGGAACAATCGTTCCTAATCGTCCACAGTGCCACTTAGACACGTTACTTCCTCAAATAGGAAATGAGCTTGTCCCCTGTACAGGTCAATCGGTCGTCCCTGTACAGACTATACGCTTGTACCTGTACAGGTCATAGAATCATCCTGTATGACTGAAATGATCTTCCATACACAATATTTGCTTCACAAAGTAAAATTCACAACTCAACTGTGACTTCAGCGCTTCCTTCCCTTTCCAGATCTCCATTTCAGCGATTCTTTCTAAAAATCCAAGCTCCTAACTATATACTCTAATTTTAAGAGTGTGGGACAAAGCATGGAAAAAAGAAACAGCTTGTTCACTGACTTAACTCAACTCCACACAAGAGCCTTCTGGGTCTTCAGCTTACAAAGAACTATGAGACTGATCAAAGAATAATGTCAAGGAGGTGGTAGGAACTGATGTAATGAAACAAGGGTTAAGAAAGGAGGTTGACTGCGGTGTACTATTACATTATAATATTAACAGTAGTAGATCTATGATAGAGGTTTAAACTGGTTCACTGTGGGGGCCTTTCACCAATAGGTGATATGGCAAGAGATGAAATGGAGATCACCACTAAAAAGGAGGATTCCTTTTCTTTAGATTTTCAGGGTAATAAGAACCTTTATACACCCAATATCATGCACGCCATCTATTTATAACCTCAAACCAGTGAATAGTGAAAAAGCTACACTGAGTAGTGCAATTGATAGGTCAGGGGCGCAACATTTTATCTGAGCACTAATTAAAGGCTTGTCAAAGATCTCCAACCAAGAGGCAAGTCAATATCCCTAGAGCTTTCTTTTATCTTTGGGATTGGTAAAGAATTTATGCTGATATCTACCAAGAGAAGACAAACACATCATTCAGTAACACCAATTCAGTACACCCCCGAAACAAAAACTTAGCATCAGAAGAATTAACGTCATTTTCATTGGCGGAAGCACTCTAATTCTCAAGTATTTTCTTTATAAATTAAAATGCAAGTCAAAAGAAAGCTCACAGTAGTAACTTCCTCCAATGTGTAATGCTTTAATAGTTTAGAGAGTAGAGACCATTGAAAAGAGAAAATGAGAACCATGATAGCAGATCAACATCATATTGTAGCCTAATAATGCATTGGATGTCAAAAATTGCACAGATCAACAAACAATAGAGGCACTTTCTTCCTTTTATTAGCTACAATAACAATTAGATATGCATTATATCAAACAAGATTAGAGAGCTAGACTTGCAAAATAAAGTCAAATTCCATTCAAGTTATCAACCTTAATAATCAAAATACAAAATCGAGCAAACAAGGCTTGCCAAATTTGGGAAATGTATGGTATGTTGCATCAAATGCTAAAATAATACCTCCAACATAGTCCATAGCAGTGGCTTCAGGTACATCCCTAGCTCTTTGGTTGATGACAACTGCCAACTCCACCTCGTGATCCAGTGATTCCAATGGATGAGGAACTTCGATTGTCCCTCCATTCTCTAAATACGATGATGTGGGCTTCATAAACAACACCGGCTCCTTCAAAATTAAATCAACATTACACTTTTTAAAAACATAGAATATCACCTTAGAGCCTAGAGGTTGTTTGTATGGGGGATGGATAGACAAAGTTATCCCATGTACCGGATATCTCATGGGATTAGATATATATGGGATAATTTATCTCACCATTGATAGTGCAAATGGCGGAATAACTAATCCCGGGACTAAAACCAGATGCAGGATAAAGTAATCCTACATTTTATCCCAGGATTATTATCCCTTACCCCTTGTACCAAACAACCCTTAAAGCATCAGTTACAGACATGTTCATCAAATACAATGTCGTCAGATAGTCAGATTCATGAACCACTGGCTCCTTCGTAAGTTAAATCACACTACACTTACAGATCACCCAGACATTCGGTAAGAAATATCAATCAACGACGAGTCAGAGAGGGAGAATAACCTTAGGCACGGCGTTGCCGAGTTCTTTGGCGTGAGCGGCGTAGTTACGACCGACGGCAATGATCTTACTGCCGACGCTGAGTAGATTCTGATGTTCTGCCGTTGCGGCGCCGGAGGTGGTCATGTTCCTTGATGAAAATGATTTTGAGATTGCTTTACCGCCACAGCGCACTACGTTTCGAGCAACGGTGAATGTTTGAATTTTCGCATACATAGTATTGTGTATATATATATATGTGTGTGTTTTTGAAAAGTCCGTGCCAACTCTGCACGAAATGGAAATAACCAACAATGTCGAGTAGAAGAAGAGAAATTCTTCTTTGCTGCTGCTGCTTTTCCAAAAATTTGGTTTCCTGGGAACTGTCCTTGAAGCTTGATGTACCACTGGTTAAGCACAACATTTTGTTTAGGCAAAATCCATCGCCAGGCCCTTGAGCACGCGTCATCTTAGACGTCCCTCACTTTTGCCACTTCAAGTAGTCATAAAGTGTATCATTTTAACATCTTTTGCTGAGATGGCAAGATGCGTATATTACACCTCCATAAAAGCGCGTGAAAACCCTTTTTTGACTAATATGGCGCCCAATTTGGCCCACCAAAAGTATATTAACTTATTTTCATTAATTTATACTTTTTTTTCTTATTTCTATCCATTATTTTTGTCAATCTTAAGTTTATTTAATGATGAAAATTATTGAAAAAAATTTTAAAATTCAATACACATTTAGAAGTTCGTCTTGCCAAAAATAATATATTAACTCAACACCCATTAATTTATACTTCTCTCACATTTTTATCCGTTATTTTTATCAATCTTAATTTATTTAACGATAAGAATTATTGAGTGAAATTTATATACGCATTTAAAGGTTCGTGAAGATTAAATAATAAGTACCTTTTTTTTAATCATTAAGGGCAAAATTGATGAAGAAAAATAAAAAATAAGCAACATCAACGAAGAAAAATTAAAAATCAAACAAAATAGATGAAGAAAAATTGAAAAATAAAGCTAAATCAGTGAAGAAAAATTGAAATAAAACAAAATCAATAAAAAAAATTAAAATCGAAGTATAAAAATCAAGAAAAATCAGTGAAGAAAAATTGAAAATCGATGAAAAATTAAAAAATAAAGCTAAATTCGTGAAGAAAATTGAAATCAAACAAAATCAATTAAAAAAACTAAAAATTGAAGAAAAATAGATGAAGCAAATCTGAAAAAAAAATTCGAATCAAAATCGATGAAAAAAAATTAAAGATGACTAAGGTGCGGGTGCGGGTGGGGGGTGGGGGGTGGGGGGTCCCCCTTTGAAAAAGATAAAGAGGGGAAGAAGACTGACAGGATGAGTGGGCTATTTGATGAAAAAATTGATGGGGGAGGGGGTGGGATGGGGGAGGGGTGGTGGGTGGGGGGAGGGATGTTTGAAGAAGAAGAATGGTGGGGTGAGTGGGGTGTTTGAAGAAGAAGACTAGTGGGGTGGGTAGGTTAGGGGAGGGGGAGGGGATATTTTTTTATTTAAATTAATTATTTATAAATTATTTGGATAAAAATGACACATGTCTACATTTTATTCGTCATTTTTCAGCTCATCAACGTGTGTAACACACACACATAGTATTATTTTGTTAACTCAACAAAAGGTGCCAAAATGACACACTTTATAGTTACTTGAGATGCTAAAAGTGAGCAACGTTTACTTGAGGTGTCTAAGTGAAAGATCGCGCGTACTTAAGGGGTCTGACGACTGGTTAGGCCTTTTGTTTATTATGGAGAAGATCTCTTTATAATTGACAAGGGTCAAAATGTCTTTATAATGGAAAAGGGTCAAAATGTCTTTAAACTAATATGAAATATAACAAAAATGTATTGCGTTTAAAGTTCGGTCTAAAATTGCCCCTATTATTAGCGGCACATTGATCAATTTCGAATTGAACCTCATACATAAGATGTTCAATTTAATTTAATTAAACCACTAAACCTTTCTTTTTAAATACATTATTTTTCTAATAAAAATATTGCAACCCATTATTAATTTTCATATATCTAAGATAATAGTAATCCCTCATTAATTCTTAAAATTATTTTTCCTAATAAAATAGAAAATGTTTTATTTCTTACCATTTTCCAAATTGAAGAAGGATAAACATTTACTAATATAATCCTTGATTATAAAGTTAAGATACAACAATCATTCTGCCATAAAGCACGAAAATTTATACATCACTTCAAATCATAAAATATCTTTAAAATTTCATCGATAAAATTATTATTGATCATTTTTTTACATTAACTTTAAAATCAAGGAATATATTAGCAAATATTTATCCTACTTCAATTCGGAAAAGATGAAGAAATGAAAAATATTTTGTATTTTATTAGGCATTTTTAAAATGTTATTTAAATGAAAATTAATAAAGAGGTTGTCATAATCTTATCTACATGACCCGTGTTATCATCAGTTTAAAAAGTATATAAGGTAATTCTATTCTAACTGATAAAAGGAGCTAAAGAAGAAAAAAACTATTTTCAACTTTTATATTAGCTAAAAAAGTTAAAAAGATTTTTTTTGTTAAAATATCCTTTAAAACTAGGGGTGGGCATTCGATATTCGGTTTGGTATTTTCAAAATTTGGATTCGAAAATTCGGTAATCGGTATTTGAACATAGATACCACATATCATACTTATAAACATCGGTTCGGTAATCGGTAAATTAAATTTCTGTTCGGTACGGTATTTGGTAATACCATATTAAAGTTGGACATGTACAAATGCACGTTTAAACTTCAAAGAGTATATTTAATAAAAAATCTATTTAGTATTTTTTTGTTGCTTTTTACGAATATATTATCAAGGTCCAAAAGATTCTTTGGGATGTCTAATACTATTGTCTATTGGATATATATATATACACACACACTAGTTTAGGTGTACTCGCTTTGCGCGTGTACCTCACTTTAATGAGTTCAAACATTATACTAAATAAGATATTTGTTTAAATAATAAAAATGAATATAATAATTAAATTCAATATCTTTTGAGTATGTAAAGATGAAGAATTTATTTATTAAATCTAACCTTTACAAAAAATATTTTTAAAAGTCGATCGACATTTATCTACCATCTATAAATTGCAACAAAACAATACAATGATCGAGACATCAAAATAATCAATTAAATCTAATCTTTACACACAAAATTTTCCTCAAAGTCATCTGACACTCATCTATCACCTGTAAACAATAACAAAATAATATGATAATAGAGATATCATAATAATACAACTAAACCGAACCTTTACATAAAAAAATTTCTCAAAGACGACCAACATTTATCTATCACCTGTAAACTGCAACAAAATAATACGATAAAAGTGATATCAAAATAATACAATTAAATTTAAATTTTACACACAGAAATTTCTCAAAGCCGATCGAGATTCATCTACGAACTGTAAACTACCACAAAATAAAAGATATTACTATAATCCAATTAAACCTAACATTTACTTAAAAAAATTTCAAAGCTGACCCACATTCATCTAGCATCTGTAAATTAAAATAAAATAATAATATAATAAAAATATCAAAACAATACAATTAAACCTAACCTTTTACACAAGAAATTCTTCAAAATCAACCGACATTAATCTACGACCTGTAAAATATAAAAAAATATAATATTGATCACAAAGCTTCGATTTTGATCCAATTAATTTTTGTTTGATTGAAAATTTTAACCCTAAAGAATGATTTTGAATGAAAACAAAGAAGATATATATATATATTCAAGTTGAATTCTATTATGCTGACAAAAACAGTGAAGAAGTTGAGGGTTAGAAAATCAAAGCATCCACCAATCTAGACATACAATCGAATCAAGTTTGTTGAGCATCAATTATATTCTTCCAATAGGCAAACCGGTTATATAAAGCCTACAAAAGGACTACTACAACTAAAAAAAATAATAAAAGAAGCATAAATCATTCACTTCATAGAATAAATAATCTTAAACAAAAAAAAAAAAAATAAACCTAAATAAAACATACACGAATTTCTTTTTAACAAAAAAGAATTTAAAATCCTTACTTTGTTGTTTAACTTCAATATAAATGCAAACATCTGCTCATAATACAACACCTGAATCACATAAGGAACTACAACAATATTAATTATAAAATAATAAACTAATTGAAAGATAAAAACATAATTAACATACTAACCTTTGGATAATAAATTTTTTCTATATGATCATTAAAGAAAAAAAAAACAAGAAACATTATTCAAAGAAAATTAGCAAATTAATTAATAGAAAAAAAAAGAACGAATTAACATATTAAACTAATGTTGTTATTGCCCATATTCCAAAAATATTAATTTTCATTAGACTATCATCTTTCTTTGGCCGAAAAGGGAGATGTTTCATAGAAAACATCTGTGTGTTTGTGTGTTGACGTACATCTCAATATTTATAGAAGTATTTTCTTAATAGAGTCCTATTTTAGAAGTATTTTTCTAACTGAACATTAGAAAGGAAAATATTAATTAATTCCCCAACCATATATTTTAGAAGTCCCATATATTTTAGAAAGTCTAGTAGAAAGGAAAATATTAATTAATTCTCCTACCATATATTTTAGGAGGCTCATATATTTTAGGAAGTCTAATTAATATAATAAAAAATAATTAAATAATAATTAAAAATAGTGAAAAGACAGTTTTGTCTAAAGAGGAGAGTTTTAATGAAGGGCAAAAAGTTCAAATCACTTTTCTAAGGGTCTTCACACTTTTAATATATATATATATATATATATATATATATATATATATATATATAAATCGATATTTAATAAATACCGAATATCAAACGGTATTAATATCTTGTACCAAATCCAATCCTGACTATCAAAATATTAAAATTTTACTCTCAAAGACCACATCAAATACCGAATTACCAAATATCAATTACCAAATTTTTTTATTTGATTCGGTAATTCAGTTTTTGATATTTTATGTCCAACCTTATTTAAAATTATATTTTACTAAGAACATAATGTATTTAAAAAAAGAAAAGAAATAACGTGTTTATTAGGAAAAGTACATTTTGACCCAAAAGTAACTATAAGAGCATTTTTAGACCAAAGTACTAACATCAAGGACATATTGGATCAAATTATAAATGGAGGATATTTTTATTCAATTTCGCATACTTTAAGAGCATTTTTATCCTTTGCCCTCTATTCTAATATATCTCGCGTTTTATAAAACCTATGTTAGTCTATTATCCATGTGAATAGGAGATAGACCATGGTATTCAAAGTTTTCATATCATAAGAAGGTGTCACTAAGTTTTAAAAGGCAAGTTCTATAAGATAATGATTACATCAACTTTGTTGTATGCGATGAAGTGCTGATAAGTCAAAAATTTTCATATGCAAAATATGAAAGTTGTAGAAATAAGGATGTTTGTATGGACAATTCAAACAAGCAAGGAGTGACTTCAGTGGAGAGTGAAAAACTGAGAGAAACAAGGCTAAGATAGTCCGGGCATATAAAAAGGAGATGCATATATGTCCTAATGCAGAAGTGTGAGAGTTTGGCTATAGATGATTTCTAGAGAGGTAGAGGTAGATGTAGAGGTAGATCGAAGAAGTATTGAGAGAGGTAATTAAAAAAGATATGGCCTTAGATAGTAGAGCATGGAGGACACTGATTAAGGTAAAAGATCAGTATGAAGTAAGATGTATTATTGTTCGTTCATATTAGTAGTCGTAGTATTGCTCCTAGAGCTTCTTGTCCTTTGATTTCTATTACTATCTGTTGAATTGTACGAGTTCACCACCACTAAGGGACAATAAAACATGAAAAAAAGATAAATGCGTATAACAAAGAAATTTTTGCGTGAAAACCTCCTTACTTAATAGAGTACAACCATGACTTGTCCTCATAGAATTTCTCAAGCTCCACTATAATCAAGCAACATTGATTACAGACTCCAATTCAGATTTAACTCTAAATCCTGAAGATTGCAATACCTCTATTACAAGCCAAATAAGACAACTCTGTCACACTCTTCACTCAATCGACTAACTCTAGTCAATCATCCCCAGACAACTCTATCTAATTGATACGGGTGTAACAAACTGTCCAACGAGTTCAAGGCTATTCACACGTAGCTAAGCTCGAGAGTTACAAAAACTCCAAACCATATTCATGCAATTGGCCCTGTGTAAGTGTATGATTGATCCAACACAAGGATTAGATATTTTAAAGTGTGAAGAGGGGCTTTGAAGTGTAATAAACTTACACTCCAAAGGCCCCCTCTCCCGATCCAAGGATATAATGGTCATTTTTCTTTTCTTTTATGGTGTAATATAAATAGGTAATACTAGAGTTATTTCTAGATTTAGTTCATTCATAATATTTTGAGAACACAAGTCTTGTAATATTGAAATATTTCTCTCTCTTGTTCTTGAGAGTGGAACCAGAAACTTGAACAACAAAGTGTAGTAACACTTGTGTTGTTCCTTGGCTAGAAACTCTAGGTATTGAGTTTCATGAGTTCCTCCCAATCTAAGTAAGAACTTGGTGTTGACATTCTTTAGTTGTAGGGTCCTTTCATGTTGCTAGAGTTTTTGATTATAGAATATATTGTGTCAAGTTTCTATCTTTATCTTGTAATATTGTTGTTGCGTCTTGATATAGTGAAGCTGTGTGGGGCCTTTTTGATTCACTATTGTCGGTTATCTCTTTTTGTTCTTGTATAATTTGGTATCAGAGCTCAAGGCTTGATTTTGTTCTAACAAAATCAATCTTGAGAAGGTCTTACCAAAGTTAGAAACATTGTTGTTGATTGGACCTTGACCGAAATTTGTTGTTCTTGTGAAGTTGTCTTGGACGAGGGTTTGTAACTAGATCTAGTATGTTTTTAATTATCTAGTGTGTTTCTTATGTTGGTTCCTTTCTCACTAGCACAAAAGGTGTCTAGATCTAAACTTGAGCATATAATATTGACATTGTTGTGGTGAACTTAAAGTTGGCCGTGTTGTGTATTGTTGTTTGCCGTTGAAGTAGACATTATTACTGTGTTTTGGTTGTATTGTTGTTTGCCGTTGAAGTGGACATTATTAGTGTGTTTTGGTGGTGTTCTTGAAGATTGTTGTTGTATTCATCTTGTTCTTCACCTAGTCTTATAACTCAACTTACAAAAGTGCAAAATTAATTCAAAAAGGTGAAGACAAAAGTTATAAAGTTGTTTGTGAGAAGACTTGAACCCATCACTTCCTAGATTTGACATCAACTTTCCAACCATTTTTTCCTTGTTTCATGGGCCTTGTTATGTGGGACTAGTACAAGTCAAGTTCATCCTTTTTGAGATTCAACTTACAAAGGACTCCAGACTTATACTTTTCCTTCAAAACCAATTGTCTTCCATTCCAAATTGTGTGAAAGTTGAAAATTCAAATTGGTGACTAAAAATTGTGTAGGCTCGAGACAAATTACTTGCTACCATGTCACCCTAGCTACTGTTTACGTCAATACTGAGCTCAAACTTGTATTTTTATAGTTTCTAATTGTTGATTCTTAGTTTCAATTAGTTGATTCTAGAACTAATTAACAAATTAGTAAACTCCTACTAGGTTGTCAATTGGTCCTTTGAATCTTTTGTTCGTGTCAACGTTTACTTGGGTGCTTTTATCTTTTGAATAAGTTGTGCTTCTTGGTTCTAGTCCGACGAGAATTATTTGAGTCTTCAAATAAGAATCTACTCTGGACAAGAGCAAACTCATACCTTGAGGATTCACGGGTTACTAGCCAATTTACAACACTTGTGGAACTAAAAGTGTGAGGTAATTCAAAAGAGTGTGAGTGAAGAGAGGTTTACACAAACTTTTTTATTGATTTTGTAGGTAATACATTGCAATGGAGGGAACGACCTCCCAAACCATGGGCAACAATGATACCAATATCCTCATGGCTTATATTGAGAGCCGCAACCGAACTTTGGAAAGAATACAAGTGAGTCTTGGGAAGTTAGAAATGGATATGTCTTTGGTGAAGGGGGATGTAACATCATTAAAAGGGAAAGTGACGACCATGAGTGGGCGGTTGGAATATGTGGAGAGTCAAAGAAACTCCCGCCCTACTACTCCTCAACACTACCATGTTTTTTTACGTGGACATGACCAAAACACTTCCGCTACCATTTCCCCCAAAACCTCACATCCAACGCTCAATCCACCAAGACCACCACTAAATGTCCAATCCAAGCTACTCCCTACCCCCAATGCCGAGACTTCAATAGGTCATTTTATTCACAATATTATAAAGTCCCACAAGAAGGACTTGGTCTTCAATTACCTTCACCAAATCCGAACCCTCTTTTCCAAACTCCACTAAACTAAAGACCACAACCTCCACAAAATCCAATTCCTCCAAACCAAGTCCCAAATAACCAAACCCATCCCATCCACTTTGAGGAATATGGTAGAGAGGAGTATGATGGGTATGCAGCCTTTGATGATACTTATATGAGGGAGAAAGAGATAAGAGGGGGCCGTGTGGATCCTAGAAGACACCGAGGGCATAGGGAAAGGTTGAACCGTCATCAAGAGAGGGATGTTAGCATCAACACTATCAAGTTGAGCCTTCCAATATTTAAGGGTGAAAGTGATCCCGAGGCTTACTTAGCTTAGGAATTGTCTTGTGATAAAGTTTTTCAAGTTAATGACATCTCAGAGGAAAAGAAGAGTTGTTATGTCGTGGCCCACTTTGAAGGCTATGCTAACACATAGTGGGAGTACGTCAAGCAATTTGGAAATGAGTTGATTGAAGGACAACCACCATCTTGGTTTTGGTTGAGATATCTCATGAGGCAATGGTACCTTCCCGAAAGCTATAGACACGAGTTACTTTCTAGATTGTACAACTTGCATCAAGGGAACAAAAGTGTCATGGCTTATTACGATGAGTTCCAACAACTCATATTGAAACTTGATCATCGGGGAAAACAAGTTGGCCACGACATTATTCGGTTTAAGTGTGGGTTAAATAAGGATATTGACACTCATTTGACTCTCTATAATTTCGATATCATTGATGGCATCTTCCAAGCGGTCATAAAAGTTGAAAGAGAACTCAAGGAAAGGTCAAGTTACAAGGCCAAGGACCAAACATCCTCGGGTTGGCCGAGGAACAAAAAGATTGCTTAACCATCCTCGGGTTGGCCTAAGAACAAAGACCGACCCGCTAATGCAAAATAATCTGAGGTCAAGTCAATCCAAAGGTACCCTTCATGATAAGAAGTTCACAAGTATCCTAATCCTAAGAGATTCCAATACTTCAAATGCCAAGGTTGTGGGCATAGGGCCAACAAATTCACTAACCGATATAATGTAATCTTAAGGAAAGGAAGATTGTATTACTTTGGTGAGGAGATGGGCCATGAAAAAGAGGAGAATGAGGTCGAGCCTCAAGATGGAGAGGAAAATGAGGGTGAGCCACATGATGATGATAATGGGAAAGATGTTTATCTGCAAGAGGGAGAGTGTGTTGTTCCAAATTTTATAGTGAGGCGTGCCATATTAGTCAGGCAATACATGATCCTAGCCAAAGGGAGAATCTATTCCATACTAAGTGCCTTGTAAAGAGTAGTGTATGTACGTTGGTAATAGATAGTGGTAGTTGTGCAAATGTTGTTAGTGTTTCTATGGTAAACTTCTTAAAATTGCCGACTACACCTCAGACTAGTCCTTACAAGTTACAATGGTTGAATGAATGTGGTGAATTGAAGGTCACAAGGCAATGTATGATACGATTCAAGGTAGGAAATTACCACGACGAGGTGCTTTATGATGTGATACCAATGCAAGCATCACTTATTGTTAGGTAGGACTTGGGAATATGGTAGGCCTACCAAACATGATAGAAGGTCCAATCGATATACACTTGAGAAGGATAGCTGAAAGGTCACTCTTCATCCTCTTTTGCCTTTACAAGTGAATGACTTGCACCAAAAGATGAGGGAATTAAAAGAAAAAGGAAAAAAAGGATGAGAGTGAAAAAAAAAGAGGAGAACCCAAGAGTGGGGAAGTGAGGGAATCCAAGGAGGCCTCAACCTCCAAAGAGAAGGGAAGCATGGTGATGTTGGCTAGAAGGAAATAATTATTTATGGATCATGATGAGAGCATCCCTATGCTTCTTTTGGCCCATTGTTTTAACACTAACCCTTCTAATGTTTCTATTTCTCCTTCTATTTCTCGTGTCTTGCAAAATCATGAGGATGTATTTCCAAAGGAGCCTCCGCAAGGGTTGCCCCCACTTAGGGGAATTGAGCGCCAAATCGACTTTGTGTCGGGATCCTAATTGCCTAATAAGCTAGCTTATAGGATCAATCCTACAGACACCAAGAAATTACAACGCCAAGTGGAGTAGCTTTTCAACAAGGGATACATCAAGGAAAACATGAGTCCATTTGCGGTTTCAGTGCTACTAGTGCCTAAGAAAGACGAAACTTGGAGTATATGTGTGGATTATTGAGCCATCAACAAGATTATGATAAAATATCGTCACCCTATTCATAGGTTAGATGATATGCTTGATGAATTGAGTGGTTTGTGTCTATTTTTCAAGATTGATTTAAGGAGCGGGTACCATCAAATTAGAATGCAACCCGGTGACAAGTGGAAAACCGCCTTCAAGACCAAGTTTGGTCTCTATGAATGGATGGTTATGCCATTCGGCCTCAGTAATTCTCCAAGCACTTTCACATGGCTAATGAATCATGTGATGAAGCCATTTATCGGCAAGTTTGTTGTTGTTTACTTTAATGACATCTTGGTTTATAGCAAGTCCTTAGATGAGCATGTAAAGCATTTACAATGTGTGTTTGATGTCCTCTGAAATGAGAAGTTATATGCTAATCTAGAAAAATGTTCTTTTGGTGTTAATGAATTTGTATTTCTTGGATTTATAGTGAGCTCAAGAGGGGTCCAAGTGGATGAATCCAAGATAACCGCTATAAAAAATTAGCCAACCCCTCAAACCGTTGGTGAAGTGAGAAATTTCCACGGGTTGGAAAGTTTTTATAGGAGGTTTGTCAAGGGATTTAGTACCATTGCCTCACTCTTGGCATAGATAATAAGGAAGGAGAACCCTTCAAGTAAGGTGAAGAGCAAGCTAAGGCCTTCGAGTCCTTGAAAGCTATGCTCATCTCGGCATCATTGTTGCAATTGCCTAATTTTGACAAGATGTTTGAAGTGGAGTGTGATGCTAGTAAGATAGGCATAGGGGCGGTTTTGATGCAAGAATTGAAGGTTATTTCTTATTTTAGTGAAAAGCTCAAAGGTGCTACTCTAAACTACTCCACGTATGATTTAGAGTTGTATTTCTTGATTTGAGCATTGAACACTTGGTAAAACTACCTATGGCTCAAGGAATTTGTGATCCGAACGGACCATGAATCCTTAAAATATCTTCGGACATAAGACAAACTTAACAAACGGAATGCCAAATGGATTTAGTTTCTTGAAACCTTTCCTTATGTAATTCAATACAAAAAGGTCAAGGATAATGTGGTAGCCGATGCTTTATCTAGAAAACATATTCTTGTGTCTATCTTGTCTTCAAAGTTAATGGGTTTTGAGAGCTTAAAGGAGTTGTACCCCGAGGATCCCCACTTTCCTCCTATTTTTAGGGAATACAAAGACTTGGGTAGGGATAAGTAGGCTTCTGATAGGGGTTCAAATCCCTATGCCAAGTTTTATGGTTACTTATTTAAAGGTAGGAAATTGTGTGTGCCGTCTAGTTCATGGGTGAGAGAAGCACACGATGGCGGTCTCATGGGTCACTATGGGGTCGAAAAGACCCTCAGGATATTGGAGGAGCAATTCTATTGGCCAAGAATGCACAAGGATGTGGCTAGGATTTGCGGCCAATGTGTAGATTGCAAAAGAGCCAAATCTCAGCTCTTACCTTACGGGTTGTACACCCCACTGTCCATCCCTTCCCGTCCTTGGCTTGATATATCAATGGACTTTGTGTTAGGTTTGCCAAGGACTAAACGAGGTCGGGATAGTATCTTTGTTGTCGTGGATCAATTTTCTAAGATGGCACACTTTATCCTATGCTCTAAATGTGATGATGTACCGAGTGTGGCCTCTTTATTTGTTGAGAATGTGGTTAAGTTACATGGTGTTCCAAGGACCATTGTAAGTGATCGGTAATCCAAATTCCTAAGTCATTTTTGAAAGTCAATGTGGGGTAGGCTTGGTACCAAGATGTTGTTCTCGACCGCTTGCCACCCACAAGCCAATGGCCAAATAAAAGTAGTAAATAGGACCTTGGGTTCTATGCTACGATCCATGGTTAAGGGAAAAATGACTTCTTGGGAGAAATACCTACCATTGATTGAGTTTGCTTATAACCGTGTCATATACTCAAGCACAGGAATGACTTTCTTTGAGTGTGTACACGGCCTCAACCCCCTTACCCCTTTGGATTTAAAGCCTTTGCCAAGTAATCTTATGATAAGATTAGATGGGAGAAAGTGGGAAAAAGCTATGAGGAGGTTACATGAAAAGGTGAGGCTACGGCTTGAAAAGAAAAACCAAAAGATTGCAAAGAGGGCTAACAAAGGGAGAAAGAAGTTTATTCTTGAATCGGGGATTATGTGTAGGGGGACCTTAGGAAGGATCGGTTTCCTTCTTAAAGGAAGACCAAATTGATTCTAATGGGTGATGGTCCATTCCAGGTACTTACAAGAATCAATGACAACGCCTACAAGATTGACCTTCATCCGGAATATCAAGTGCACAACACTTTCAACGTGTGTGATCTCTCTCTAGTGGATGCAGTTGAGAATGACCAAATATCGAATTTGAAGTCAAAATTCTCTCAAGATTGACTTACAACGTGTGTAATGAACTTACACTCCAAAGCCCCCCCCCCCCCCAAGGCAAAGGATAGAATGGTTATTTTTCTTTTCTTTTATGGTGTAATATAAATAGGAATATTAGAGTTATTTCTACACTTAGTTCATTCATAATATTTTGAGAATACAAGTCTTGTAATATTGAAACATTTCTCTCTCTTGTTCTTGAGAGTGGAACCCGAAACTTGAACAACAAAGTGTTGTAACACTTATGTTATTCCTTGGCTAGAAACTCTAGGTCTTGAGGTTCATGAGTTTCTCTTGAGCTAAGTAAGAATTTGGTGTTGACATTCTTTAGTCTTAGGGTCCTTTCATGTTTCTAGGGTTCTTAGATTATAGAATATCTTGTGTCAAGTTTCTATCTTTATCTTGTAATAGGGTTGTTGCATCTTGATATAGTGAAGCCGTGTGGGGCCTTTTTGATTCACTATTGTTATTGATCTCTTGTTGTTCTTGTTGTGTGCTTGATCATGTATCACTAATCAAAACACTCAATAAATCAAAGAAAATTTACTCATAATCACTGGAGTAAATCAGTTTTAAAACAAGACTCAACATAAAACAAATTAAAGAATAAGTAAATCTCTGGATCTTGAGTAGAAGAACTTTTGTTGCCTTTTGAGAATATGAGATTCCAAAAACTATTTCCCTGTAACTCCCCAAAATCTAATCCTGAGACATCACAAGGTGCTCACACGTCACACGTCACACGCCCCCAAAAACTAAACTGAATAAATTGTAGATACTGTCTGAATAACAAATACTAAAAGTCTGTTGTTAAACTCGTAGTCCGACAAGCCTCCACTGCTAAAGAACTAGAGATCCATTGGTACAGACCCTCAACTGACTCGGGGTAAACTCAAAATGATAACTCAATTACTATAAAGGCTGAAAATCTGAAGAAGTAGGCCCTTGAATCATGAGGACTCACTAACTGTGGGAGCATAAATAGAGATGCTCGAACTATTCACGCTGTTGATACTGAGCACCTGAACCTAAATTATAAGACAATGTAGCACATAGACATAGAATTGGATCAACACTTTGACGATATACTGAGTATATGAGGGTGTAATGCATAAGTAAACATCATCATAATTAGAAAGTAAATGCATGCGGATGTATATGACTCATATAAGCTTGATTATCCAAAATA
The DNA here is from genome assembly GCF_002878395.1 of Capsicum annuum. Lineage (NCBI taxonomy): Eukaryota > Viridiplantae > Streptophyta > Magnoliopsida > Solanales > Solanaceae > Capsicum > Capsicum annuum. Next base: position 137,678,238 of record NC_061111.1, read on the forward strand.
TCGAAATATAAAATCATGTATAACCAATCATACTTGTAAATCTAGTAAGTCATAACACTTAGTTTTATAAAAGCTTTTCTATCATTCTTTTCTTTTGAAACTTTAAAGCTTTGGGACTTATAGACTTTAGGCTTAGGAGTTTCTTCTAACCGATATAAACCATTTGAGCTGACATGGTGTCCAATGTCTTGCCCACGTTGGGGAGACCTGTTCTACCCTTACCATCAGAATAGAACCTTAACTTAAGTGATCACAATCTTAGTCATCCATGTAGAAGTGGGAATAATCTTAGTCCTACGGTGGCACGTAGTTCTGGGGAATGCGACCCTGGAATCATACCCAACTTGGTGCTAAATACGACTCTTATACTTACGCTCAGAACTTTTGGGAAATCTACCTTAAAATAGCATAAGGGTTTATAATTAAAATTGATTATGCTTCTCTTCTTTAAATATCAAACTATGCGAAAATGTGGATTCCTTAGCTTAGCTTTGAATTAAAGATCAATCTTTGCTTTTGAAAACACTTATCAAACTTGTCAATAAAACTTGAGATTATAATATCCTTATAAAATCATCAATGGTACTTAGGACTCGAAATATAAAGCATTAATACATCAATAATCATACTTAAACTTCAGGCTCAACAATCATCTTAAAAGCTTTTGACAATCTCAATCAAGATAGTGGAAAATAACTCATAATATAAATCTCATGATTTCAAACATGGATATATGTAAATCTCTTGCAATTGAAGCCTTAAATTACATAATAATTTCATAAACTAAAATAATAAGAATTGGGTATCTCCCTAACTTGCAAATCACGTAATTTTTAATAAAAATCAAGTTTTTTTTGGGCAAAAGGACGAAAGGATTGACCTTGTTCAAACCCCACATACCTTAGATGATGAACCAAATGAATAAGCTTGCTTTTTGAGATGTTATTTTTGCTTTTGAATGTGGATTCTTAAAGTTCTTGGTCTAGGGATCTTAAATCTTGAAATAATTTGGAAAAAGGATGGTGGAATCTTGAGTTTCTTGAAGATGAATGTTGAAGCCTAGGATTTTGGATGAGAGTAATTCTGATGAAACTTAGCATATAATGCTTCTAAAAGGCTTTAATCAAGTGTTTGGACGGATTGGGGGTTAGGGAAAAGTCCAAAATACCCCCTTCAACTCCTAAACAAAACTAAAAAAAATAAATTGGGGTCCCGATTTTTGGCCTTGGCGCGACGCGCCACTTTCACACCAAACCAATGGAAAGTGCCAACTGGAAAAATTCTTGGTGGTGCGATATTGAGGTATCATGTTGCCACCTTGGATGGGACCTGGACACTTGGCGCGATGCGCTAATATCGTGGTCTTTCACTGGAATTGGACAATTGGGAATTTGGCTCTCTCCGTGACACGCTAATATCGCGGAGGGCCACTAAAAATTGACAATTAGGAATTACCACTGCTCCGCGATGCGCTAAGGGTCCAAATAATGGTGTTTTGTGACTAAAACTTAAAAGAGCCATAACTTCTTACCCGGTTATCGAATTTAGGTGAATTTTATATTATTTTAAAGGTTATTCGATTTCCTACGTCATGGAAAGTTCAAATCTAAAGAATTCCACACAAATTAAATAATATTCAACTAGGAAACTATTCCTTAACATTCTAGGGATGAATTCTAGCTAGAAAAGGGATGGGGTATTACAATATCTCCCTCTTGGAAATATTCATCCTCGAATGTGTTTAGTTAAGATGAAATTTTTAAGGAATATGAGAATATAAGATAGCATGCACAACTGAAATGAACTAAGCAACTGAATCTAAATCATTCTGAGCTTCTGAGTCACTCGGTGAGTTCATGAACTTACACGAGGACATCTATATTGCTGAATATCTGATTAGAAAGGAACTGAATCAAGAAAGAGTATTACCTTCGGCTAGATCTGAGTTTACAAAGAAAAGGTGAGGGTACTTGGCTCGCATATCTACTTCTGCTTCCCAAGTAGCTACCTCAACCGACTGACTTCGCCAAAGAACTTTGACCAAGAAAACTTCTTTGTTCCTCAATCTACGGATCTGATGATCAAAATCTCAATTGGAATCTCTTCGTATAAAAGGTAGCTCTAAATTTCTAAGATTTCTAACAGAACTACAACACTTCTTAAGCATAGAAACTTGGAATACAAGATGGACTGCTGACAAGTCTGCGGGCAACTCTAGCTCATAAGCTACTTTCCCAACACGACTCAGAATTCTATAAGGGCCAACATACCAGGGACTAAGTTTCCCCTTTTTGCCAAATCACTTCACCCTTTTCATGGTTAAAATCTTCAGATACACTAAATCACCAACCTCAAACTCGAGGTTCCTTCTCCTCACATCTACATATAATTTCTGATGACTCTGGGCTATGTTCAGCATTTCTCTAATCATCTTGACTTTCTCCATAGCCTCAAATACTGCATCAGGCCCAAGCAAAGTGGCTCACCCACTTCAAACCAACCTATGGGTAATCTATATCTCCTCCTATACAGAATCTCAAACGAGGCCATCTGAATGCTAGCATGATAAATATTATTATAAGCAAACTCAATCAATGGAAAATGCTCATCCCAACTACCTTTGAAATCAAGAGCACATGCCCTCAACATATCATCTAATTTTTGGATGGTCCTCTCTGCTTAACCATCTATCTGAGGATGTAAGGCAGAACTGAAATGATATAATGCCCTAAGTTTTCTGAATCAGAATGCTACATGGTGCTTATGACCCTGAAGAATCACAAGCTAACCCATGACTGATATCTATACCTGTACACTGCAATATATAACGTAATAATATGGAAAACATGAACATTTAGGCCATAAGGTTCAACTGAATAAAGAATCTATCAAAATATAACATCCATATGGGTGAAAGATACCCAAAATAACTGAAAACTGAATCAAATCTGAACATAAGTTTGAATACTAAATATGAAAGCCTCTAAGTACTGTCTGAATAAGGAGTTGAAGAAACATGTCTCCAACTAACTCCATAAACTGATAACTGGCTAAAATAATAATGAATAAATCAAATCATATTATCCTCGAATGAAGAGGACTCACTGAATCTCTGCGACTGAAAATGCTACTGTTACTGCTGATTTGGAGCTCATGTCTCTGAACCTATGGTGTAATATGAAAAGAAAGCACCATAGCGCAAATGCATCAGTGCGAGGGAATGTATTGAGTATACAAGTAAGGTAGGCTAAATATAAACAGGGTTTACATGCATGAACAATGCTAACTGTTTGACTGACATGAACGTAAGAGTACAAATATGCATACATAGTAACTGAAATCATGGGTGCATGATAGTTAGTCCTGTATGCTAATACATGGTTTACTGATGGATAACATGACTGATACTAAAATTTTGATAACATGGGCGACTGTATCTGACAATCCTGAATCTGATAAAACTATCTGAGTTCCATACTATAACTGAGTCTGACTGTATCTGACAGTCCTGATATACTGAAATCTAAAGACCTATCTGAGTTCTTTTACTGAGATTGATTCTAAAACTGTGGGAGGTAGTTGTTTAACCTACATGCCCCAATAACACATATAGCTAAGTTGGGGTCTAATCTCTGCCCCAACTAGAGGGGTGTTAATACCTCGCCACTGGTAAGGACAGTTGTGGGTGTCCCTTAGCTGGCAGGTATTCAAAAGGAGAGTGGTGGGAACCTTAAACTGATAGGTTAAGCCACCTCATCAACCTTAATCTGAAAGGCTAAGATGTCTCAACCTACGCTGGCTACGTAGTTCTGGAACACAAGGATGACTGCTAAGAATCACACCCTAAACTGGTAGGTGAGTCCCCATCCTTGGGTTCACTCGGTGCTAACTTCTACTCCCATCTGAAGGGACTAAACATGATTCAACTGATTGTACATGGACAGATTAACTGACTTCCGTTGATAGACGGAGTAGTACTATTATCTGAGAGTTAACTGAGATCATGAGATTTCTGAGGTTTTTTGTAGTCATATGATTGACTGAGTTCTATAAATTATAGCTTGACTGAGATTATCGTGACAACATGACATGGCTCTAAGCACACAACAATTTTTTTTGGGTATGAATACCCCCAGGACTCGATAGAAGGAAACTGACACACATGACATGACTTGATCACAAGATTTGAGTCCACAATTCATAATATCATAAGTAGGGGATATCATATTTCATATAGTTATTCAACATCTTAAACATTGTAGGGAATGCATGGATATATTTCGTGTATATATTATATATCTCCATTATCTTACATGCTTCATACCACCACAATAGCAACACAAGAAAAACATGGGATTCATATTGAAGTATATAGCTAACATAGACTTGTCATTTAGACATCATAGAACCATACAAACATGAATTTCTAGCATTCTAAGCATTTTATCAAACACTTTGCATGCATTCTTTAAGGCATAGGTGTGTTTCATACTTGCACCATATTAAACTACCTAAAGTTCATGGTTTTTAATTAACAAACATATATATTCTATGAAAATGCCTTTAGACATCACATTGAAACTTAAACAACAATCGTCAACATGTACATACTCATATCACCATAAAAAGTTTACAAAATAATATTTAAAACATGGTTCTTGAGCTCTATGAACGGATTGGATCCATAGATGAACACTACGCATACCTTAGAAAGGAAACCTTGATGATTTGCTGGAGAGTTCTTGGATTGGAAAACTTAATTCTCAATTATCTTGGAAAAAGGCTTGAATCTTGCTTTTAAGAGATAAATTTGGTGGAAACCCTAATCTTGTGGTTGAGAGCATAAGAAAGGGTTTTTGAGATGCTTAATTGAAGAAAAAAATAGCAAAAATTATGCCTCTTTAGGGTTATAAGTCATGGAAGGTAAAGGAAATGACCAAAATACCTTTATGAAATAAATTCCCAGTTGCTGAAAAATCATAGCTGACGACCTTCATGATAGGGCGTCACAAATGTGATAAGCTGTCACGAATGTCGTCACTAAGGAGCTGGTTTCTGCCTAAGGCTGACGACCTTTATGATAGGGTGTCACAAATGTGGTAAGCTATCACGAATGTCGTCACACTATTTCCAGCCTAACATGTTGGACTAAAATAGAAATAACTTTTTACTCCGATATCGGATTTAGACGAAATTAGTATCGTTGGAAAGATAATTCAATTATCTATCTGTTGATATGTCATGAGCTCAAAAATTCCAAGTATAATGAGAGATATTCTCATTTGAAGTTAACCATATCAATATCCTTCCCAAGAATTCAATCGGTAAGGAATGTTTTGATTCATCTGATAGCTGGGAGTTATTTGAAGCCTTAATATACATCTAACCTACTCATAAAAATATTAAAATAACCATGATGTGCTATGCATGAGCTTGGTACATGGCTCTAATAATGGTTTGGATTTTTTGGGGTATTACAATATCTCCCCCTTGGAAACATTCATCCTCGAATGATGACTGCTTAGAGGGGAGAAAAGATAAAATGATGCATACACTGATCATGCTCAACTGGCACATGATTTTAGGACTGAATTGAATTTTAAACTGAATATAGCCCAACTGAACATGCATATCTGATGCATGACTGATAAGCTGAACTCATGAATGCATGATAAGCTATGCATTGATACTTGATACCAATTTTATACTGGAATTTTGAACATTTAAATAAATAAGCTTAAGGAAAATGGTTACCTCGATCTAAGTCTGAATTAGCAGAGAAAAGATAAGGGTACTTGGTTTGCATGTCTGCTTCTGCTTCCCAAGTAGCTCCCTCCATGGACTGATTCCGTCAAAGAACCTTGACTAGAGGAACTTCTTTGTTCCTCAGCCTACGAGTCTGATAGTCGAGGATTTCAACTGGAATATCTTCAAAAGAGAGGCTATTCTAAGTGTCAACGCTCTGAATAGGGACTACAACTGCTGGGTCACCTATGCACTTCTTGAGCAAAGAGACATGGAAGACTGGATGAACTGAGGCTAGATCTGAAGGCAATTCGAGCTCATAGGATACCTTGCCGAAGCGATTGAGAATTCTGAAGGGACCGACATATCAGGGACTGAGCTTTCCATTTTTGTTGAATCTCTTCACTCCCTTCATGGGAGAGATCTTGAGATAGACATAGTCATCGACCTCGAATTCGAGATCCTTTCTATGAACATCCGCATAAGACTTCTGTCGGCTCTGAGCAGCCCAGAGTCTTTCTCTGATTAACTGAACTTTCTATAAGGCATCGAATACTAAGTCAGGACCTATGACTGCGGTCTCACTAATTTCAAACCAACCGATCGGAGACGTACATCTCCTACCATAGAGAGTTTTAAATGGAGCCATCTGAATACTGGAGTGATAGTTGTTGTTATATGCAAACTAATTCAAAGGCAAGTGGTCATCCTAACTTCCCTTGAAATCAATTACACACGCCCTTAGCATATCTTCTAGAGTCTGAATGGTCCTTTCTGCTTGACCATCTGTCTGAGGATGAAATGTTGTACTGAGATGAACATGAGTACCAAGACCCTTTTGGAATGCCTTCCAGAAATTAGAGGTAAACTGGGTACCTCTGTCTGAGATGATAGATAGTGGAACACCGTGTAATCTGATCAACTCCCTGATATAGAGTTTTGCATAATCCTCGACTAAGTAAGAGGTACGAACTAGAAGGAAATGAGCTGACTTGGTCATTCTGTCTACAATGACCCAAACTGAATCATGCTGGTGACGTGTTCTAGGAAAACCCGTCATGAAGTCCATGTTCACTTCTTCCTACTTCCAAGTAGGAATAGTGAACTCCTGCATGGAACCACTAGGTTTTTGATGCTCTATCTTAACCTGCTGACATGTAGAGTACTTAGCCACAAACTCTGCAACATCCCTCTTCATCTCACTTCACCAATAGATCTCCCGCAAGTCACGGTACATCTTAGTGGCCCCTAGATGAATAGAGTATTATGCACCATGCACTTCTGCAAGAATTTGCTATCTCAAGTCATCTACACCGAGAACAAACAGACGACCCTGATAATGAAGAACACCATCTCCCCCTTGGGAGAAAACCTCTACTTCCTAACTCTAAACTGACTCTTTTATCTTAACAAGGCTAGGATCCCTGTCTTGCTTCTCTTTTACCTCAGAAACTAGAGATAACTCTGAACTACTCTAAATACATACACCACCCTCTGAAGAATCGACTAAGTGAACGCCTAGTCTGGCAAGCTGATGAATCTCCTGAGTGAATTTCTTCTTACTATCCTCAACATGGGAAACACTACCCATGGACAGTCTACTGAGTGCATCGGCCACTATATTGGCCTTTCCAGGATGATAAAGGACACTCATGTCATAATCCTTCAAGAGCTCTAACCACCTTCTTTGACGAAGATTGAGATCTTTCTGGGAAAATACATACTGAAGGCTCTTATGATCTGTGAAGACGTCTACATGAACACCGTATATATAATGCCTCCAAATCTTTAAGGCAAAGACAACTGCTGCTAACTCAAGGTCATGAGTAGGATAATTCTTCTCATGGGGCTTTAACTGTCTGGAGGCGTAGGCTATGACTCTATGATGTTGCATGAGGACACAACCTAAACCTACTCTGGATACATCCAATATACTAAGAATCCATCAGAATCGTCGGAAAGTGCTAAAACTAGAGCTGAGGTGAGTCGAGTCTTCAACTCCTGAAAACTCTTCTCACAAGGTTCTGACCACTGAAACTTGACCTTCTTCCGAGTCAATCTGGACATAGGAGATACAATAGAAGAAAATCCCTCGACAAACCATTGGTAATAGCCATCCAAACCCAAGAAACTCCTGATATCTGATAGAGAGACAGGGCGAGGTCAGTTTCTTACCACTTTAGTTTTCTAAGGATCTACTCTAATGCCATCACCAAAAATAATGTGGCCAAGTAATGATACTGATCTTAACCAAAATTTGCACTTACTGAACTTGGCGAACAACTGGTAATCCCTGGGAGTCTAAAGAACAATTATGAGATGGTATGAATGATCACGCTCTGTGCGAGAATAGACCAGAATATCATTTATGAAGACTATGACGAATGTGTCCAAGTACTACTTGAACACCCGGTTCATCAAGTCCATGGAAGCTGCAGGGGCATTGGTAAGACCAAAGGACATGACTAGAAATTCAAAGTGACCATACCGAGTACGAAAAGCTATCTTCGAAATGTCACATTCTCTAACTCTGAGCTGATGATAGCCTGATCTGAGGTCTATCTTGGAGAAATAACTGGCACCCTAAAGTTGGTCAAACAAGTCATCTATCCTAGGCAACAGATACCTGTTCTTGACCATGACTTTGTTGAGCTGACGGTAATCAATACACATTCTGAGAGATCCGTCTTTCTTGCGCACTAATAAGACTGGCGCACCCCATGGGGATACACTAGGCCGGATGAATCCCTTATCTAATAGATCCTTCAACTGATCTTTCAGTTCCTTGAGTTTTGCTGGTGTCATTCTGTATGGCAAAATAGAAATAGGCTAAGTATTTGGGAGAAGGTCTATGCCAAAGTCTATTTCCCTTTTGGAAGGAATGCCTAGAAGATCTTCGGGAAAGATGTCTGAATATTCATTAACCACTAGGACTAATTCGAGACTGGGAGATTTGGAACTGGAATTCTTAACATGCACGAGATGATACACATACCCCTTTGAAATTATTTTCCTTGCCCGAAGGTAGGAAACAAGCTAACCTTTGAAAGATGAAGTGCTACCCTTCCACTCTAGGACGGACTCATTTGGGAACTGAAACTGAACTATCCTATTTCTGCATTCGACTATGGCATAGCAGGAATGAAGCCAATCCATGCCAAGAATGACATCAAAATTAGTTATCTCTAACTCGACTAAATCTGCTGACATGGGTTTCTAAAATATCATAACCAGGCAGTTTCTGTATACCCATCGAGCTATGATGGTTTTACCCACTGGGGTAGAGACTGAAAAGGGCTCTGCTAAAATTTTGGGACTGATTTAGAAATTTCCTGCTATGTATGGAGTGACAAAAGACAAGGATGCACCTAGGTCTAGCAAAGCATAAACGTGAACAAGGAAAATCTGTAATGTACCAGTAACGACATCAGGAGAATTTTCCAGATTCTGTCGGGTCTGAAGAGCATAGAGTCTATTTGGGCATTGCCCATTAGCACTAGAAGTATAATGAGAGATATGCTCGTTTGAAGTTGACTATATCAATATCCTTCTCAAGAATTCAATCTGTAAGGAATGTTTTGATTCGTCTGATAGCTGGGAGTTATTTGAAACCTTAATATACATCTAACCTACTCATAAAACTATAAAAGAACCATTATGTACTATGCATGAGCTTAGTACATGGATCTAATATTGGTTTGGATTTTTTGGGGTATTAAAGATGAACTTGGGTACCAAGACCCTTCTGAAAAGCTTTCCAGAACTAGGAAGTGAACTGAGTACCCCTATTCGAAATGATAGACAAGGGAACTCCATGCAATCTGACTAACTCTCGGATATACAACTTAGCATAATCTTCAACTGTATAGGACGTATGAACTGGCAAGAAATGCACTGACATAGTCAATCTATCTACAATAACCCATATCGAATCATAATGACGACGCGATTGGGGTAAACCAGTCACAAAATCCATATTCACCTCTTCCCACTTCCAAGTGGGGATACTGAACTCTTACAACGTACCACCAGGTCTTTGGTGCTCTACCTTAACCTGTTGATAAGTTACACACTTTATTATAAACTCTACTATATCTTTCTTCATACCACTCCACCAATAAATTTTCCGCAAATTATAGTACATCTTGGTAGCATCGGGATGAATAGAATAACGCGCACCATGTGCTTTATCCATAATTCTCTATCTCAAATCATCAACACAAGGCACACATAATCTACTTTGGTATCTCAACACCCCATCTCCCCCTTGGGAGAAAACCTCACATTTTGGTCTTTAACCGACTCCTTCAGTTTGACCAAACTAAGACCTATGTCTTATTTCTCCTTCACTTTTGAAACTAGGGAAGATTTGGAACTACTCTGAACCCAAATATTTCCTTCAGCTAAATCAAGCAATCTAACACCTAATCTAGCCAACTGATGCACTTCATGAGCCAACTCTTTCTTATCATTCGACACATGGGCAACACTACCCATAGACAATCTACTAAGGGCGTCTACCACTACTGGCCTTGCCCGGATGATACAACACACTCATATCATAATCCTTCAATAACTCTAACCATCTTTTCTGATGAAGATTCAACTCCCTCTGAGTGAACACATACTGCAAACTTTGTGAACACATCAACATAAACACCATATAGATAGTGTCTCCAGATTTTCAAAGCAAACACCACAGCAACTAATTCCAAATTATGAGTTAGGTATTCTTTTTATAAGGCTTCAACTGTCTAGAGGCATAGGCTATGACCTTACCTCTCTGCATCAACACACAATCCAAACCAACTCTAGAGGCATAGGCTATGACCTTACCTCTCTGCATCAACACACAATCCAAACCAACTCTAGAGGCATCACAATAAACAACATAACCATCCGTACTATCGGGTAATGCTAGCACTGGGTCTGAAGTGAGTCGAGTTTTCAACTCCTAAAAACTCTTCTCGCAGGAATCTGACCATTGGAACTTAACTTTCTTTTGGGTCAATCTAGACATAGGAGACGCAATAGATGAGAAAACTTCAACAAAACAATGGTAATAGCTAGCTAGACCCAAGAAACTTTTAATATCTGTCGGAGAGATAGGTCTAGGCCAATTCCTTACGGCTTCTGTCTTTTAGGGATCAACTCTAATGCCATCGGCGAAAATAATATGATCGAGAAAGGCTACTGATCTTAGCCAAAATTCAAACTTGCTAAATTTGGTGAACAATCAATGATCTCTAAGAGTTTGCAAGACAACTCTAAGATGATCTGCATGGTCAACCTCACTATGAGAGTATACAAGGATATCATCTATGAATACTATGACAAACATATTAAGATACTCGTTGAACACTGGATTCATGAGGTCCATAAAGGTTGTTGGAGCAATGGTTAGCCCAAAAGACATGACTAGGAACTCAAAATAACCATAGCAGGTTCTAAAGGCTATCTTCGGAATATCACACTCCCTAACTTTAAGCCGATGATAGCCGAATCTAAGGTCTATCTTTGAGAAATAATTTGAACCTTACAATTGATCAAACAGGTCATCAATTCTAGGAAGAGGATATTTGTTCTTGACTGTGACCTTATTTAGCTAACGATAGTCAATGCACATGCATAAAGAGCCATCTTTCTTTTGCATGAATAGGATGGAGCGCCCCATGGAGAAACACTAGGCCTTATGAAACCTTTATCTAAAAGATCTTTGAGTTGATCCTTCAACCTCTTAAGCTCTGCGAGAGTCATACGATAAGGAGGGATAGAAATAGGCTGAGTATCTGGGAGAAGGTCAATACTGAATTCTATCTCTTTATCTGCAGGTACCCCTGAGAGATCTTCTGGAAAGATATCTAGAAACTCATTTACTATATTGACTGACTGAACTATTGGACTCTCAGACTTAATATCTTTAACTCAAACTAGATGGTAAATGCAACCTTTGAAAATCAACTTTCTGGCCCTAAGATAAGTTATAAAATGACTCTTGGGAGATATTGAATTTCCTGACCATTCAAAGAGTGGCTCATTTGGAAACTGAAACTTCACCACTCGGGTGTGACAATCTATAGAAGCATAACAGGAATGGAGTCAATCCATACCAAGAATTAGATCAAAATCAACCACATCTAATTCTATTAAATTTGCGAACATGACCTTATGAAGGACAGTGATAGGACACTTTTTATAAATCTGTTTAGCAATAACTAACTCACCTACTGAAGTAGAAACCAAGAAAAACTCGAGAATATTTTTAGAACTTATATCAAAATTCATGGCAACTAACGGGGTGACATAAGAGAAACTCAACTCGGGGTTTAATAACACATACACATCAAAATAAAAAACACAAAGCATACCAGTAACAATATCTGGCGAATCTTCCTGCTCCTGGTAGGATTGTGGTGATGTCCACCACCAGTACTGGATGAAGCACCCTGAGGAGGGACAGAGCAAACTACAGGGGCTGGTGTACTGGTAGCTTGAGTCTGAGGACGAATATCTCTGTTTCCATGCTTAGCATAGGGACACTCTTTAATTCTATGTCCTAACTTACCACAACCAAAACAACCCTTCTACTCGGCCAAGCACTCACCGGGATGAATTCTACCACACTTAGCACATGGAGGATAATTGGGCTTACCACTCATACTATTCTGGGATCTAGACATAGAATACTTACCCCGCTGTTCTTGCCTGTTTCTAGGTGCAGGAGCACTAGCACTAGCTGAAGATGGCGCTGGCATAGACGAGCGGTTCTGAAACTGTGGGCAATTCCCCCCATGGGATCTAGTCTGACCATACTCAAACTACCCTGTTCTAGCCCTCTTATTTACTCTCTTCATTTCCTTCATCTTCTCTGCCTTAATTTGTTGAGCATGCATCATCAATCTAGAAAGATCCATGTCTCTATTGAGCATAGCAGTTATACACTTCTTAACTAACAATCCAGACAAACTGGTTATAAACTTACTCATGATGGACCTAGGGTCAGCCATCTGATTTGGGGCATACTTAGAAAACTGGTTGAACTTAAGGCAATACTCCTTTACTGTCATGGAGCCCTGCCTCGGGTTCATGAACTCTTCTATCTTAGCTTCCCTTATCTCAAGTGAGAAGAATTTGTCTAAGAACACATCCTAAAATGTATGCCAAGTCATGGGATCTGCATTCTCCCCTCTACTCTTCTTCCACATCACTACCCAATCATAAGCAACATCCTTCAACCTATAGGATGCCAATTCTACACTCTCTTCCTCAGTAACATGCATTACTTGGGTGATCTTCTTTACCTCATCAAGATATAGTTGTGGGTCCTCACCTGCTTTTAACCCAAAGAATTCTGGCGGGTTCATTCTCATAAAGTCTCGAATTTTAGTTATGGCTAAATCTCCGTCCTGCTAAGATGGGACTGTAGCCTAATGATTACCTTGAACATTAGCGGTCACAGCTTGGGCTAGCGCCTGAAAAGCTACTCGAAACTCTGCATGTGACACATTTTCATTCAAAGGATCTGTGGGCTGAGGTGGATGGTTATCATTTTTGTGGGTATTAGCTCTGCAAGAAGGCATATTCTATCGTAAAAGAGCATGAGTTAATAGCAGATAAAGACAGCTGTAAGGACGATGGATTATGAAAGAAACAGAGGATTTTCCTAAAATGTTCCATAGCCTCTTGCTCATAGATATGGCACACTTCACACTGATGATCAAGAGTCTATATAACGTGGATTTTCTGACTCCCTAGGACTCTCTAAATCTTAGGCTATGATACCAAGTTTGTAAAGTCCCAAAATCTAATCCCAAGACATCACACGGTGCTTAAGGTTACGAGTAGCCCCAAGCTAACCCTTTGAGCCTTCTACTAGATCTGAACCTTACTATAAGATAATCTAATAAAGAAATAATGTTGTATTATACCAAAAACTAAACTAAATAAACTGTTGATACTATCTGAATAACAAATACTGAAAGTCTGTAGTTAAACTCGTAGTCCGACAAGTCTCTACTACTAAAGAACTAGGGAGCCATTGGGACAGACCCCCAACTGACTTGGGCTAAACTAAAAATGATAACTCAATTACTATGAAAGCTGGAAATCTAAAGAAGTAGGCCCTCGAATTATGAGGACTCACCAACTGTAGAAGCGTAGATAGAGATGCTCAAACTACTTACACTGCTGCTACTGAGCACCTAAACCTACATTATAAGACAATATAGCACATAGACATATATGTAGATTAGCACTTTGAGGATGTACTGAGTATATGGGGGTGTAATGCAAAAGTAAACATCATCATAATTAGAAAGTAAATGCATGCGGATGTATATGACTCACATAAGGTTAATTATCCAAAATATCAAAATATAAAATCATGTATAACCAATCATACTTGTAAATCTAGTGAGTCATAACACTTAGTCTTATAAAAGCTTTTCTATCATTCTTTTCTTTTGAAACTTAGAAGCTTTGGGACTTAGAGACTTTAGGCTTGGGAGTTTCTTCTAACCGATATAAACTATTTGAGCTGACATGGAGTCCAACGTCTTGCCCACTTTGGGGAGAGTTGTTCTACCCTTGCCATCGGAATAGAACCTTAACTTAAGTAATCACAATCTTAGTTATCCATGTAGAAGTGGGAATAATCTTAGTCCTATAGTGGCTATAGTTCTGGGGCATGAGACCTTGGAATCATACCCAACTCGGTGCTAAATACTACTCTCATACTTACGCTTAGAACTTTTAGGAAATCTACCTTAAAATAGAATAAGGGTTTATAATTAAAACTGATTATGCTTCTCTTTTTCAAATCTCAAACCATTTGAAAATAGGGATTCCTTAGCTTAGCTTAGAATCAAAAGATCAATCTTTGCTTTTGAAAACACTTATCAAACTTGTCAATACAACTTAAGATCATAATGTCCTGATAAAATCATCAATGGTACTTAGGACTCAAAATATAAAGCTTTAATACATCAATAATCATACTTAAACTTCAGGCTCAACAATCATCTTAAAAGTTTTCGACAATCTCAATCAAGATAGTGGAAATAACTCATAATATGAATCTCATGATTTCAAACATGGATATATGTAAATCTCTTCCAATTGAAGCCTTAAATTACATGATAATTTCATAAACTAAAATAATAAGAATTGGGTATCACCCTAACTTGCAAATCATGTAATCTTTAATAAAAATCAAGTTTTTTTGGGCACAAGGATGAAAGATTGTCCTTGTTCAAACCTCACATACCTTAGATGATGAACTAAATGAATAATCTTACTTTTTGAGATGCTATTTGTGCTTTTGAATAAGGATTCTTGAAGCTCTTGGTCTAGGGATCTTAAATCTTGAAACAATTTGGAAAAAGGATAGTGGAATCTTGAGTTTCTTCGAGATGAATGTTGAAGCCTAGGGTTTTAGATGAGAGTAATGCTGATGAAACTTAGCATATAATGCTTCTAAAAGGCTTTAATCAAGTGTTTGAATGGATTGGGGGTTGGGGAAAAGTCCAAAATACCCCCCTTCAACTCCTAAATGAAACTGGAAAAAAACAAACAGGGGTCCCAACTTTTGACCTTGGCGCGATGTGCCACTATTGCTCCAAGCCACTGGAAAGTGCCAACTGGGAAAATACTTGGTGGGGCGATGTGGAGGTATCTCGTTGCCACCTTGGATGGGACCTGGACACTTGGTGCGACGCACCAATATCGCGGTCTTTCACTGGAATTGGACAATTGGAAATTTTGCTTTCTCCGTGATGCACCAATATCTCAGAGGGCCTCTGGAAATTGACAATTAGGAATTAACACTGCTCTGCGATGCGCTAAGGTCCAAATGATGGTGTTTTGCGACTGAAACTTAAAATAGCCATAACTTCTTATCCGATTATCGGATTTAGGTGAATCTTATATCTTTGGAAAACTTATTCGATTTCCTATGCCTTGGAAAGTAAAAATCTAAAGAATTTCACACAAATTAAATAATATTCATCTTGGAAGCTATCCCTTAACATCCTAGGGACGGATTCTAGCTAGAAAAGGGACGGGAATTACGTTCCCAAACTTTATCTCTTTTGTTTATATAGTTGTGAGAGAATTTGAGTTGAGTTTGAATGGACTAGGTGTCTCATAGTGTACACTATGCACCTTCATAGTAAATAAGCTACAGGAAAATACTATGTAGAGTGCAATAGTGTACAACTGTCCTTCAACAATATTCAGCAAGAGCATATAACGGACCTGGTCCCTGAGCATGTTAATTGATCATCGTTAAAACATAGAACAATAATTTTTCTATTTTTAATGATGACAAACTATATCTCAAATACTATTCGAATTCCACTTAGTTCAGCATTCACAAAAATATTCACATTTTCCTTTACTCTAGCACTTCCCCCCTCCAGCTAGATTCCCTCTATCAACATCACTTCTACTAGTATTACACTAGATACCACTAGAGACTAAGTCCCTATGAACCACCTTAATGAGATCCATCTTCCCCTTTTGGCATCATTAAAAATGAAAGATAGTAAACCAAGTTAATCAATAAGCACAATAGGTTAATTCATGACCACGAGGAAAACATAACATAAATAAACAAACATATAGGATAAATAGATGATAGACACATACAAAAAGTTCTTTTCATTTCAATATAGGATAAGTACCATACACAACAATTAAAAAAATATAAAGAACTAACTTTAAAGAACCACAGGGCGTAGCACCCTATATTTTGTGTGTACTTGTTCTACTTATATGGACCTTGATATAGCCATGTGATATAGGTAATAAGCATGATTTATTATGCGAGTATTGATGGTATAAATAAATTTTTAGATATTTTTGGTACATTTTAATGTGACGCGATCAAGTTAACGTCGATATAACTATTTAACTTGAGATCGTAAGCTAGTATTTGAATCTAACGTTTAACGTGACCAAGTGTATACAATTTGTAAGTTAGATTAAAGCGATTAGGAACTAAAAATAGAATAAAATATTGAGGTTCTTGCTTGACTTAATTAATCTAGTAGGTGAATCACCTACTTGAGCTATATGGATCAAGTTAATGGACCCAAGGCTATGGATCAGATTTGGGCCTATATTAATATACTCATATGGGCCTAAAAAAGTAAAAGAGAAAAAGTATAGAAAAAGGGCCCAACACACAAATCTGCCAAGGTCCAATTTAATTGAGCCCAACAAAGAATCAAGCAAGTAGGTGCATTACCTACTTTGACCTTTTGAGTAGCTTGAACTCCTTAAATAGGTGGATCACCAAGTTGGATCAATCTGACTAATTTGAGGTCCAAAATATAGCTAAAGAGAGAGCCAAAATAGGGCCTTATAAGGCCAAGTTGCTGGTTATTTTCTTCAATTCTAAGTTAAAAAAAAATCATATTTTATAAGTTCACTCTACTTCTCTCTTGAAAAACAAGAAGCAACCCTAATTCTCCTTCTAGGATTCTTGAAAAAACCATCACCTTTGCAAGCCAAAGTAAGTGAAAACACTTATGGTTTAGCTTAATTCTCTCATGGAAGATTATGAAAACATGTTATTCATGCTTAATTATAAATACATGGTAGAATATAAAACAAGCAAACTGCTCACTTTTCTTTATTATTAAGAGACTTCTCTTTTCTTATTTGGCTTAAAGTGTGAAGGAAAGTTCAAGTTCTTAAAGAGTTCAATTTAAAAGAATAAGTTATAGAAAATTGAGATAAGGTAAATGCCATATTTTATCCTCCTTATGTACGAGTTTGGGTAAGAATTATGGATGTGTTATTATTAAGAACTCAAGGGAAAATGAGTTCAATATTTGGTTGCTACGAGAAAGAAAATTTGGGACTATTTTATGTGTATATATTGGGGACTGCCCTGGTTGATGTTAGGGGTGTAGTGGTATGCCACCAAACTAAATGTTGTTTATATTTACTGCATGTTCCTCTTCATACATTGCTTTAAGAGTATAACAAATCCAAAGTTATTCCAGGGGATCTTATAAGAATATGCGTAGTATATGGATGTAATTGGAGGAGAAATGGGTTAAAATAACACCCTTGATTTGATAAATTATGGGTTTGCTGCCCCACTGCTATTTTGGTAAAGTTAAGTTGCCCAAATATGTTGGTTAGCTGCTAATACTAGTTTTACCATATACTTTATTGTAGATAAGTAATCCCAAAGGCAGGATGTTAATTTGGATTGATATCAGAGTTGTAAGCAAGGTATGTAAGGCATACTCTATTTCGTACTCTTTGGCATGAAATCTAACACTAGTGTTATATAGTAAGCTTCTAAAGTTCTCCTATAGCAAATGATGCATATTGGCAATGCATGATCTTCCATGTAGCTTACGACCTTGTCACCACTCTTTAATATGTTAAAATACCTTAATATGTGCTTATTATCAAGTTCGCATGTGTACTTTTACTAGGAAGTTTCTGGAGTTCTCTTTTAAGTCAAATAAGACCCATGTGTTATTTTTAGCTCCTAAATATTTCATTCATGTACAAAATGCTCCCTACCTCATTGTTATTGCATTTAGTGTTTATTCGTATATCTCTTACTTATAGATTATTGTTCCAAAGTACAATAACAATCTCAAAGGTTAGATAAATTAAGTAATACAAATTTGAATTGAACAGGTGGTAGCTTAGGGGCTTAAGCCTAGCATGGATTGATCCTGATATTTTTATATGTGGGTGGCAGCTTCGGGGCAAAAGCCTAGAATGGGCCGATCCAATCTTTCTATACATGGGTGGTAGCTCAGCGGTGTAAGACTAGCATGGGTCGATCCCAATTTGTGTAACACTAATTAGATGGTCATTTGTATCATATGGATTACAAAGATTATAAAGTAAGAAGGGTAAAATGAAGAAAAGAATGTAATGTAGATGATCCTACAAGTATATGTAAAGGTGGTCTACTAACATTATCTATACACTTGTATCTTATTTCAATTGAGTTCTTGTATTATGTGTAGTTACTTTCAACCTCACATATTCAGTACATAATTTTGTACTGATGTACCTCATGGGGGACCTGTATCTCATGCTGCAGGCATAAGTGCTTCAGCTAATACACCTCCCTAGTAGGAGTACAAGATATTCAACAGCTATTGGTGAGCTCCAAGTTTATTTGGGGCATTCTGTGTTTGTTATATATGTTTTTTCATTGTACAGTAGTTAAGAGTAAGGCGGGGGTTTATCCCGACCTTAAATAAGTTTATGTATTTTCTAAAGGCTTTGTGGATCAATGTAAAGTTAAGCATAATAGTATCTTATCTTTTATATTTTATGGCCCCAACGACCAAGTCTTGTATGCATAGTTTTGGGTTTGTTGTTTATTCTCATCGATGCATTATATCCATATATGGTAGAACCTTTGGTTATCATAGTTACATGCACGATAAGTACAAGGTTATAAGTTGGTTCTCTTGGGCCTTTACAGTTGTGGGTACCGGTCTGCCCCAATGGGATTTGAGCCATGACAAAAGTGGTATCAGAGCAGGTCATCCTAGGGAGACTACAAAGCCGTGTCTACGTAGAGTCTTACTTATGGGTGTGTTGAACACCACATATAAATAGGAGGCTATAAGACATTAGGGGTTGTCTCTTTTTTTTCATATCCTAGATCGTGCTATAGAGTTGAATCTATTTTTTTTCTTATTATAGTAAAGATGTTGGTTACAAGAAGGAGTAAGAATATAGGTAAGAAAGTAGATGCAGCTACCGGAGAAGGGACCAACGGGTCACTACCTAGACAAGATAATCAAAGTAAGGCTCAAGCTTAATTTATATCACAAACTTCTTCTACTCATTCATCACCAGAAGAGCTAAGGGAGCACCCTTAAAATCACCTAGTAATGCTATTGAGTGAACTTTAAGGAATATGGTGTAGTTGTTGACTCATATAGTTGCTGGAAAAATGCAAGGACGGGCTATTCCAACTACAGCTTCTAGTGGTGTGGATAAGGCCACTAGTCTATAGACGTAGGATTTTCTTAAATTAGATCCTTCCACATTCACCATATCAGGTCTTAGTGAAGACCCGCAAGACTTTATTAATCAAATCCAAAGGATTTTGGATATCATGCATGTATCTAGTAAAAAGACAATTGAGCTAGCAACTTATAGATTAAAAGGAAAGGCTATATTGTGGTATGAAGACTCGAAATGGTCTAGGGGTATCGACACACCTTTAACTACTTGGAATGAGTTCAAAGAGATATTGCTTGATCTTTACCTTCTGTTTGATATTCGAGAGGCCTATGCAGATCATTTCTTAAATCTCCGTCAAGGGAATATGAGCGTGAGGAAGTACAAACTCCGATTAACTCTTTGGCTAGGTATGCTCCTAATGTAGTAGCTACCATGGATGATGGAGTTCATGGATATGTAGATAAATAGGATCTGTGTCTAGTTAGAGATTGTACTATTGTTGCTTTGAACAAATACATAGATATAGCAAGGATACAAGTTGTTGCACAAAAAATAAAGGATTGGAGGCAAGGAAGAAGAAGAACACAAAAATCAGAAAGAGGGAATTCCAAGAGAGCCAGATCTCTGTGGAAATTTAAGGCATCCTAAGGAGAGTTTAGGCCTCGGTTTTCTAATAGGCTGTCTGGGCCATCATTTTCTTATTCTGTAGCTAGTGCTCCACTACAGTTTTAAGGGTCCAAGTGCAATCAATTTATGCAAGGAAGTGAGAGTCAAAGTTCACGAACAATGGGGTATTAAGAGCAAGGGAGTATGAGCCAATTAAGACCTCATCGATAGACATATAAACAAATGGAAAGCTTTATTTAGGTGCATGTCATTTTTTAGATGAATTCTTGCTTTTGGTGTGGTATATCAGGGCATATAATGAGAGAATGCCCGCAAAGGGGCATGGGAGGTATGGCACAACCTACTCGATCAGCCATTGCATCTTCATCATTGGTGCCTTTTTTTAGGTAGGGGTATACAACCTATAGGTTGTGGTAAAGGTGTTAAAGGAGTAGCTAGTTCTAGTGGAGTTGAGAATCGTACGTATGCTCTAGCAAATCAATAAAATTTGAAGGTTTCTCCTATGTGGTTACAGGTACATTGTCTATCTTTTCACATAATATATATGCATTAATTGATCCGAGTTCTACGTTATCATATTTCACTCTAATGATTGCTCGAAAGTTCCAAAGAACACCAAAATTACTAGTTAAACCATTTAAAGTGTCTACATTGTTTGGTGAATCTATTATATCTAGAAGAGTGTATCAAAATTGTATAATAACTGTTTGTGGTCATGATACAATGGCTAACCTTGTTGAGCTAGAAATGGTAAATTTTGATGTTATAATAGGTATGGATTGGTTGGCTTCTTTTTATCCCGCAGTAGATTGGCGAACTAAGAGGGTGTATTTCCATTTTCCAAGAGAGGCAGTTCTTAAATAGAGGGGTAATATTGGTTCTCTAAAAGGTAAAATTATTTCTTATCTTAAGGCAAAAAAAGATGATTTTCAAAGGTTATATATGTCATCTAGTTAGAGTGAAAAATATAGATGCAGAGCCACCAATGTTTTAAACTATTCCAGTGGTAATAGAATTTTCTGAAGATCTTCTAGGTTTGCCTTCAGAACGGGAAGTAGATTTTGGTATTGATGTGATTCTAGGTACTTAACCAGTCTCAATTCAAGAGAAATTCTATCTTGAATATTTCAAATATGTTCTTATTATTGAGGATAAATAAATAAAACAAAATTATTTTATCATAATAATGAGTTCTTTTTCTTGTTTCAAGAATTATTTATTTGCTTATTTTAGATTAATCGGACGAATCAAATAAAATACAAACTTCAGTTAGTCAATTTATTGAATAAAAACATGAGTTTAAATTGACTTTGAAGTAATAAATTAAATCACGAGATTAATTATGGATGATGAAACAAAATTGGGTGACAAACCATGAAATTAACTCAGTTTTTTCTTATGTCATTAATCATTAGGTGCATCACACAATCAATACATAGCAAAGTTCCTTGTTGATCTTATATAGATGCATATTTCAAAGTTTATTTTTCGAAAAATGTGTAACACCTTAAATAGAGGCATATTTCAAAGTTTACTTTTCAAAAAATGTGTAATACCTCAAATTACGGACCCATAAATACTGAGCGTTCAGCATAAAAATTCATGGCCAGAGACTTGAAGTCCCAGACCACTATGACTCATTGTACGTGTCATACAATGACACCCGAGTCATAGGTTGAGTCGTCGAATATTGCCCACATTTTTATGTTACCACGACTCATGATAGAAGTTGTACATCTCTCGTTCTAAGAAGGTTTAGAAACATAACATAGTCTCTCAAAACCATAAGTATGTACAGGTCATACTATGACAATGAACCAGAGACTTGTCAAAATCCTTCAGTGACCATGAATGGAGGTACGAGTCATACCTTGGACCATGACTCATAGGTTGAGTTGTGGTATCCTGTACCAGAAAATTTTTACACTTCTCATTAGAGGTAAATTTGTATTTTTCTCGTCTTTTAATTCTCATGATCTTTTGGTCAGCAAAATCTATATATGTGAGATCCTAAAGCATATTCTCATTTTAAACTCTCAAGATCAAGTCGAGAAAAAGTCCGTAACAAGTTTAAACAATATCAAGCAAGCTAGGGTTTCAAATTAAGAAAATTCTTCACTTTTCATTTATTAAGTGTTCGTCTTCGTTAAGGTACGGAAGATTTTCGTGATAGATTCCCTTCATCCTCACGCCCATGTACTTCAAGATATATTATATTATTATTCAAAATTAGGGTTTATGTCCAATTTATTATAGACTAACTTTTACTTGTTTTACTTGATTTCTATAAACAAGGTTCTTGCATGAACCTATGATTTCTATGAATAAGATTTTCAAATGAACTAATGAATTTTATCTAAACTATGATTTATGCATCAAAATTCATGCTTTAAGATTTCTTTATGGGCTATGAGCTCCATAGTGAAGAGATATATTATAATAACATGATTTTAAGCATATGTTTACGACATGACATGGAGCTTAGGCTCACAACAAAAATATTAATGAACGGTATGACATCCAGATATGTCCATTATGATTTATGAATAGTTTTGATATCCAAATATATCAAATAATATTATAACAGGACATTAATATATTTTGGAAGGATTGTTTATCACCGAGAGAACAAGGGTTCAAATAACCCAAGTTCCTTAACTACATTGCTACCATAGATTTCTTCTAAGAGGCATGATCATAAAATTCTCATGTACATGATTCTAACTTTTATTGGTTAGAGTAACCTCTTCCGGTGTATGTGCATGATATTGGGCCTTATGAACTTGCATAGTGTTTGTCGGCTATGAGAAACTCCCCAAATTGCATGAATTTTATAAATTTTCTATTTATATACGTTCATGAACTATTTTTATAAATGATTTATCTCTCATGACTTCACTTCTCAAAATTTAAATTGTTTAAGCTACTTTTCATTTGCTATTATGCTCGGATCTTCAGATAACCTTATATATATATATATATATATATATATATATATATATATATGAGAGAGAGAGAGAGAGAAAACACTTGCGTACCAATACATTTCATTGTATTGACTGTGTCTTGCACTATATTTTTCATGTGACATAGATCCAGATGCTCGAGCTTAAGGTTTGCTACTAGACATCTGGTAATATCTAACATCCAAGTGATTGGTGAGCGCTCCTATCATTCGGTGGCTTGGAGAATCTTTAGTTTTCTTTTATTTATTCATTTAGACTCTGATTCAATAAAGGTTACGAAGCCTTGTATCAATTAGCTTTTATGTTAGTAATAGAAGTTTCACTAGACAGACAGTATTTAGTAATTGTCATTCTTTGATTCATTTTAATTATGTCTTAACAAAAGATTATTCTCTCTCTTTTAGCCCATTATAATTGTCTATGTTTCTGCATTAGATATTTTATTATGGGAGTGTTCGGATTAACTTTTTTTAAGTGACTTATACTCTATAAGCTAAAAGTTAAAAGTTGGTAGTAACAACTTTTGACTTTTTTTTGGTACTTTATAAACTTAAAATATAGTGCTTAAACACACTTTGTGTCATTGCCAAAAACCTTCAAAAATTAAAAAGTAATTAACAGTCAATAACAACTAAAAATAAGTCGATCCAAACACTCTCTATATCCTTTATAGATATGCTATGTCAAGGGTTCCATCAGACCACTAGAGAGCAACTAGATATGGCTCACGGCTAGGGCGTAGACTTGGGTCATGACAAATTGTCATAAACCACACCCTTAAAAATTTAACTAAATAATATGCGTTTCATTCTTCCGAGATTCAGTTTTTTAAACTTGGAAAATGTTAACGAATTTCAGCTTGCTCTCTATCCCTTCAAATATGTGTTTGTTCCTCTCATTTCCGGTTCAAATTGTCACTATACAAGTAACTAGCTTCACTTCCTTCAACATTAGTATTTACAAGTGCCGGCAATAGATAATATTCTACTACACCATATTGTATTCAATGTCCACAGAAGTTAAAAGCAGCCTATCAAAAAGAATTTGATCATCTTTAATAAACTTGAGGCTGTTCCAGTTGGTTTGAAAATTGCTTATCTTTTGTAGAAGCTGCAGGACTTAGCCCAGAAGGAGAAGTCATTTCAAGCTGATCATTTGAAGACGTATTAGTGGGTTTAGGACATCCTCCAATTCCAAGCTGTAGGCAGGACCTGAAATGTAGCTTTAAGTTTTCACGATGTAGAACAGAACAGCATAAGAAGTAACTTTTTAGTGCAAAATAATAGAGCTGAATAAGGGTTTCTGCATATCTGAACTGCAACTAACTAGGTTGATTTGCAGAGAAACAACTCTCCAATGGTAGAACGCATTAAAGATTTAACACAATAGCTCATTCTGAAAAAGATTTAACACAGTATGTATCCTCTAACATCCCCTTTATCATAATTAAAAAGTACTCTTAATCTTCATAAGCTTCTACCACACCATTAAATTCGAAATCAAAATAAGCCACAAAATAAAAAAAAAGTGACCAAAATAGGCCACCTATTTAAAAAGCTACCAAAATAGGTTAAATTTAATAAATTATTACGTTTTTCACCTTTTTTTTAACGGTAACACGGTTTGTAAAACGTAATAATTTATTACGTTTTGCACAAAAAAACAAAAACAAAAAAGAGTGTGATGTCACATTTCTTTATGTCAAATCATGTAGTTTGTAATAATTTATTACGTTTTACAAACACTGTTTGTAAAACGTAATAATTTATTACAAACTACAAACAGTGTTTGTAAGTTGTAATAAATTATTACAACTTACACTTAACTATATCACATCATCTTTACTTTTCCCACTTTTAAATTTAACCCACCCCACCCCTTGTAGAACCCTCTCACCCCACCCCTGCCCCTGCCTTTTTTTTTATTTTTTTGTATTAAGATTTTGTTCTTTTTCTTTTTAAGTGTAAGTAGTTAGTAAAAAATTAAGGTAACTAGTGTCCATTTTTGAATTCATACTAAGCTCCACTACTAAACTTCATTTGAAGAATTTCCATCGGTCTCCCATTCCCCTTTACTTAGTTCTTTTATTTTTTTGTGTGTTAAAAATATAAAATTAATTTTTTTGATTAATGTTTCATATTAGTTTCTGATTAGTGTTTTGATTAGGACTTTGAGGAAACTTACATGGACAAACACATTTTTATTATAATTAATAAAGTAAGAAGTCGCAATTTAAGTTACGGGTGTATAAAACTCGAACCAATAACAATGTTATTGATTTCTCTTATTGGGTTAATATTTTTTTATGATTTTATAAAAAAGTATTGGGTTATTGATTCGATTTTAATTTTTTTTATTGGATAAATCGATAATCGATTAAGATTATACGAAATTATTATTTACACCCTCCATATATATATATAAATATATAAGTAGGATTGGATGTTGACCAACATTCAATCCTACTTATATATTTATATATATATATATGGAGGGTGTAAATAATAATTTCGTATAATCTTAATCGATTATCGATTTACCCAATAACCCAATAAAAAAAATTAAAATCGAATCAATAACCCAATAATTTTTTTATAAAATCGTTAAAAAATCATTAACCAATAAAGATAAATCAATAACATTTTTATCGATTCAATTTTATACACAAGTAACTTAAATTATGACTTCTTACTTTATTAATTATAATAAAAAATGTATTTGTCCATGTAAGTTTCCTCAAAATCTTAATCAAAACACTAATCAGAAATTAATATGAAACATTAATCGAAAAAAATAATTTCATATTTTTAACACATAATAGTGGGGTGAGAGGGTTCTACAAGAGGTGGGGTGGGTTACATTTAAAAGTGGGGTGGGGTAGGGTGAGTTAAATTTAAAAGTGGGAAAAGTAAAGGTGATGTGATGTGGTTAGGTGTAAGTTGTAATAATTACAAACACTGGTTATAGTTTGTAATAAATTATTACGTTTTACAATCATTATTTATAAAACGTAATAAATTACTACAAACTACATGATTTGACATAAAGAGGATGTGACAACACACTTTTTTTATTTTTTATTTTTTGTGTAAAACGTAATAAATTATTTCGTTTTACAAACCGTGTTGACTGTTAAGAAAAAAAATAGAAAACGTAATAATTTATTACATTTAGCTTATTTTGGTAACTTTTTAAATAGGTGGCCTATTTTGGTTACTTTTTTTATTTTGTGGCTTATTTTAGTTTTGAGTTCACCATCTATCACCCTCCTTACTACAATTACTAAGTATTCTTAATCTTCTTTAGCTTCCACCACATCACCACAACCCTCAGCTGAATTCAGTCCGTATAGCATTGAACTTGTTTACAGATCACAAGATTCAAAAGCTTACAAAATGGTGCATCTTTCTACAGTAGAAAGGACTTTCGATTCCAGCTTTTCAAAAAAGACAAACAAGAGCCATTTTATTACTAGAAACCTACCGCATATGGAATTTGGAGAGCTGGAGATTAGACATGACGGAATTTGAACAGCATCCTCTCAGACGAGTCATCTTATCAGATAAACACTCGATTAACTGTACAGTACACAAAAAAACATATTATAAACGATCTTATTCAAGTTTTACCAATCGAGTAGAGTATGGTATGCAACAAAAGAATAATAGACGTTGTCACATTAAGGAAAAACATCAACCGCAGAGGCCAGGAAAAATAAAATTCTGGGCCTCTGGCTTGTGAAGAACAACAAAAGTTCTTGATTTAATCGCATACTTACTTTTCCTTCGTGGGAATGTTGGGCATTGGAGAGCTCAGAATCCTGGGGTGTCTGCCTCCTTTTCTCATTAATGAGAACAAATGCACATTTGCATATGAAGCATAGAAGTATCACACCAAGCGAAAGCACCAGAATAAATTCAACAATAATTGCCGATCCAAAAGCTGCAAATCAGAAGTATGTATTATTATCATCCTGATATTTAATACCATAATAAGTATGTCAATGCTTCACTTATCCCGAATGAAACTTCAAAAAGTTATCATGCATCTCCCTTTTCCTCAATTGCAATTTGTATGAACCAATAATAATATATGAAAAATAATTTATTTGACGGTCGTATGGGAGGCCTATAACTGCGTGTTTTAACAAATCACAATCTTACCCAAGATCTGTGGGAGGTAGAAGAAATAACCATTTCCAGTTATGGATTTACCAAAAGCAAGGCATTTGGAACCAAAAAGCTGAAGTATTTGGCAGGCAAAAAAGAAGTTTGTCATTAGGTAAGGTAAGAATTTAAAAAGTGGGCAGCTGTGGTAACAGGCATGCACCACAAAGTTTGGAAAAGAAAAGTGAAGAAGCTGCTTCTTAACAACAAATTTTGCACTTTTCTGATGCATAACTTACCATGTACAAAAAATGAACTCAGAGGTCTTTCTCTCATGAGACTAACAGAAGCCTCTACAAAATGAGGCATTGACATCAAATCAGTGCAGTCTGGGTAGCACCCGTAGTTCCCCATATCATTCACTGTCACAATAAGAAAAACACGATGTTCATCACCCTGCAAAGCAACTCATGTAGTTAAGCAAATCGAAACATGAAAAGGAAACATTGATCGCAACAGATATGATAAAGAATGAATCTGTCAGTTCTCCAATATAATTAAAGAAGTGATAACAAATACATTTACGAATATAACTCTTAACATCTCAAAGGTTTTTCAGTAGATGGCATACAATATAAATACAAAATATGCATATAAGCCCCTATTATGTTCACACAGTCTTTAACTAGCCCATAAAAGAAGTCATATCAAAGGGAGAAAAGGGAATACTCTATAAGGCTTGCATGCAGAAAATCATTTCTGACTCTCTTAGATCACTCTTGATGTCTCATGACACTTCCTTTGACATTACCTGGGAAACTTCTAAAATAGTGACACATATACCATTAGCTAACCTCCTGATTCCTCGTATTTCACTGGCATAGTGGAACACAAAAACGAAATAAACTGGAAAAGCAACAGAAAAATATGAAAGGTGAATGAGAAGTGAAAGCAAAACCATATTGCTTGAATTACTAGTATTGTCTTTCACATCTTTCAATACTATTTCTTGATTTTTGTTGTGGTTCTTCAGTTCATTAGACTAGTTTGGAGAGGAGGTTCAGGGAACAACGTACTTGGCTACATTTGAAAGAGTGTCAGAGGAACCCAAAAGTGATCTCATCGGGCAATGAAATCATTATCAGAACTAATCTTAATGCTCTCCAACTTTGTACTGATTACCTACAGTCTTATGAAATGGACAGTAAGCCTATGATATGATTAGATTCTAAATTTGTACTTGATGCACTTATTGTAGACTAGGTAAACGATACTACCACATTATGAGGAAATAATACATCAATAATATAGCAAAGGAAGATATTAGGCACAGAACCAGCCGAAAATGATAGGAGTGACTTAGAATGTGTAGAACAAACATGATATAACAATTGCTCCAAGACACTGTTGCAGTCTTCTAGTGTACCCCGAAACCTAATGCCTTTGGCTTTGACCATAAAATGTTCTGAGATGGTTACATATGTCTGAAGAGGCTGCCACTGGTAGCTGGTTCTCAATTTTAATTCGGTCGTACTAATGAGGTTAGCAGGAAGCTTTGTTGAAAGGAAGCCAGAGGTGACTTCCATGGAGAACATAACCAAGAAACGGGACGCATTCCCTGAAAATAAACTTAAATATCAAAATCTGTAAGATTTGAAGGAGGCACACAACTATGTTTCAGATATTTAAGCATTGTATCCCTCATATTGCAAAAGCGTCAGCAATTATAAACGACAGAGGTTTCAGTAAGACTTGCATAATAGAGCCATTTTTGGCAGAGCACCACAATGCCAGATATAGAATGTTTTGACCAGAGAAGCAGGTAGTCTTTTTTTCTTCTATAATGTTGGAGAAGATCTTGATGAAAAAGGATCAGCTATCGATTTCGATTAAATAAATTGCAAATCTCTAGGTGATATCCAAAATTCTTACCTATAACTTATCAGCACAAATAAGAGCGACTCAAAACCTTCAATATCCATTTATTTTACAAATTATTAACCAATCCAAATAGGTGATTGGAATATCTCCAATTATTGTAGTACTCATAAATTAACATCCACTTTGGGTCGAATGCATCATCAAACTCACGTACCAGGATAATGCAGTAGATCTGGATCTCCAACAAAAACAACGGACTTATTCCCGTCTCTAGTAAAAATGAATCCGTCCTCACTTCCTTGATCCATAATAACAAAAGGAGGGAGATTAATTAGTGGAGGATCATTGATAGCTTCCACCAATATAGGAATATCTAAACTGTTCTTCCCATTTTTGTTCATCGTAGAGACTTGAATTGTATCAGTGCCGTAGAAGTCTTCATTTCTGATTCAAAGAAACATAAGAGACTTGCTAACATAACACATTTAATCCTACTGAAAAGTTATTAGTCATACTCAGCAGATACTAGACGTCTATGTTCATGTTAGCAAAAGAATATTCCAGCTCTATCAGTAACTGATTCATTAGCAATGAAAGGCTAGCACAACATTATTTTCTTCTGAACTGGTGCTCTATCAAAAGCTAATCTCAAAGTAACACCTTCAAAATATAGCAATTCCCAAACATACACTTTTATTTTCACCTACCATGTTGCTTTGTGAATATAGTGCTATTAAGAGAAAAAAAATCATTTTTACTAAAATATGATATTCCAATCTAGCTTTGATCATAATATTAATTCCTAAACTAATATGTTTATTTTGACCCATCATTCTTCTGAACTGTTTACTTGTTCTTTCGATATCTTCTGCTAAGAGCCTACCACACATTCTTTACCACACACACGCAATTCTAACATTATTTGTGCAATAAGCATACACTTTCAAAGTGAATATCTCAAAAGTTCAATGAACTACGAGAAATTATCTAGTAAAGTCATCGAACTTTACTTTAAATCAATAAATCACTCAATTTAAGATTTTTACTCTCTATGATCCTCAACTTAATGCTTTTCAACAACATCAACAACAAACCCAGTTTATTCCCACCTTTATTTTCTAAAATCACTCAACTTAAGGTTTTGATCTTCTAAAATCACTCAAGTACATCTATCATAAAAAAAATAACATGGCAAAAAGAATTATTTTTATTCCATGTAAACATGAACCCCACATTAAAGAATCTCCAGCTTAATATTGTTAATACCTGATCCACCCACAAATTGGATTTCATCTACAACTAAAACCATATTTCCCTGTCATTAAGCTTAATGTCCACTCTTCTCCTTTTTTTTGATTTCTGCCTGTGGCCTAAAATGGACATTAGCTAAATAAACTTGTCTTTGCTCATGTTTATGACTTAATTTCTCCTAAAAGTAGTCATTCTTTGTCTTAAAATGTGATTTGAGATCTTTTAATATCTATTCTATTTATCTGAGGTACACCGTAGCGTTTTATTTCTTTCTGGAAACTTGACCTTGCTAATTAAGTGATGACATTCTTGAGAATTGTACATCATCAGTACTGTTATTTGAGAAACTTCACATAGGTGCACTGACACATAAGCGGGAGATTAAGCTTAGTGAGAAATAGAGTTTTCATCTTCAATGAAACTCAATATGAGGGTGGATCGGGTAAAAAATAATAAGGACTATATTCTTTGACACCGGTTCATGTTTATATGGCGTAAAAACATACTCCCCCGTCCTATTTTATGTGCCATCATTTTTTTTTTATTCGTCCCCAAAAAAATGTCACTTTTCCTTATTTAGTAACTATTTAAACATACAATTCTATCTTTATCCTTATTGATTCCACTTATAAAACCCCACTTAATTAAAAATAAGAATAATACATTATTTTAATAAAGCACAATTTAATAAAAAGCATCAAGTCCAGTCAAACTATGACACATACGAGGGAGTATTTATTTTCAAATATCATCTTTTTTTAATGATAAATGCAATTGAGTGATATTAGAAAATAAAGTCTTAAGTTGAATGTCTATATTGACAAAGAGCTAAGTTCAACGACATTGCTACATAATTTCTCATAGTTCAATGACCTTTTGAGATATTAACTCTACACTTTCATTGTGGTTTTGAACACTCCAATTATAAATGTGCTTAAGTTCTCACTCAAATTTTGGAAGAACTGATGTTATTTGCGATTAGAGTTTAGTTCCAGAAACTTTCAGCGAAAGACATGTAAAAAACAAAAACAAAAAGAGCAACACATGAACAATATGAGGTAAAGAAGACCTAAAATCGGGAGAAGGGTTCCATGAATCATGAGGGATTAGATCATGTGGAGTGGGCGCCTAAGTTAGGGGAACTGTGAAAAAAGAATGAAGTGCTATATATAACATATTATAGTACTTTTTTTTGTTGACCTGATAGGTGACTGGAAGTGTAATTTGGGGTATTATTTTGAAAGGAGATTTAATTGGGGAGTGATTTTTGGAATAGTGTTGGTGGAATAAAGATTCCCTTCTATGCATACACAAGGATGACTTCCCATCTAGAAATGGACACACTTAGAAGCAAATAATAACCAGCTTACTAACTTCCGAAGAGAAACAAATTTATCTCAAAAATAAATGGTGAGAATTTAGGTGCAAATAGTCATACCCAAAATACTGCAGCGACTGTATGGCAAAATTGATTTCTTCAACACAACCAGTTAATGTTAATTCGGTAGTATTTCCAACCTCCTTGGACGTAGAAGAAATACTCCAGGCTGGCTTCCAGAATTGCATCAGCATAGGAGACAGAAAAACAATCCCAGATTGTGCACTAAATGTAATGCTGATATTTTCAGTTGAATCTGAATACATAATCTCAAGTCCAGAGAAACCACTGCATCCAGTTAGCAGATCAGATTACAAACTCTTAGATGCCAAAGCAACATGAAATCTTGACTAGAACTTTACCCAAATCTCGGACTAATAACATCTTCAGTTGCCAACAATTGACTTGGTACTGAAACGACCTGAGGAGGGATGCTTAGCACAGATATATCCACACCACCAGAGGCAATGTTTCCATTCACGTCACATATTGTATAAGAGAAAGAATCCCTCCCATTGAATCCTTTGAAGGGCGTATATCTAAAGAGATGCCCATATTGAAGAATTGAACCATGACCTGGCTGTTCACAGAAATTCAATTGAGTACAACTTTTCACGAAGACAACCAAAAAAGGAAAGGAAAAAATAAACACACAGTCTAAATTGTGTTACGAAAAAACTTGATCAGCTGTAGATGGACTATATGATAACCTGTACAAGAAAAAATGCCTAGACGCATTTTTTTATACACCTATGGTATATATATATATTCTTTCAGTTGTGTAATGACAGTACACCAACCTTTGAAAATTCAACAATTGTGATGTTATGGCCAGCAAAATAGTCATTTTCTAGTGCATCAAAAGCAATTGAATCATCCTCCCAGACCCAGACCGAATCATTCTGTACTCTAGGGAAATACTCACCTGAAGGGCAGAAGAAAGCCTTGTGTCAGATGAAGTCAGGTCGTGACAAGCAAGAAATTACCAATTTAATGGCCATGTAGTTGAATGATTAAGGTAGCAGAGCTCCACATTATAACAAGATTCATTTTATCTTACCATTCCATCTAAGAATTTCATTTTCAGTTTCAGAAAAAAACTCACTAGTGTATACATTCACACCAAAGGGGCATGGCGTGAAATGCATTCCATCAAAAGAGGCACATAACTCATAGGTGCCAACATCCGTTGCCTGGTAGTTTCCACTATACGTGCCATCCTTATTATCACTAAAATTCCCAATTAAAAAAACCGATCTGTTAACTGAACCAATCTCCAACTTTAACCTTGACTGCTGTAAGGAGACTGGATTAGAATATGAATCCATGAGTTGAACAGTGATCTCATTCTTTGTCAGCTTTGGTACTTTTGGACTGAATTTCACAGGTCCTGAAAGAGATATATTAACTTTGCCTGCACCAAAGCAATAGAACATCAGAAAAACTTGAGAATCTGCAGATCCATGCATATCCTCAATAAAATTAAAAAAATCAATATAAGATAGATACAAATGTTTGGCTGGACAGATATTGTTTTGCGGCTTTTTTCAAATAATTCACAAGCTACAAGCTGTGAAATTAAGACTAATTCTAGCCAAATAAAAAGTTCTGATTTGGTTACCATCTCTTCGTATCAACAAGAAAGCACTCCTTTACTAGTTTAACTCCTACAGCAATTTCATGAATGTGCATAAAGAGTAAAGAGCATAAACATGCACCTGCACTTACTGCCTTTCTGAATGGATGACCCCCATTTAATGGAATATTTCCACAAAATACACGAATTTCATAGATACCGCTCCTCTCTGGTATATAACTAACATCAAAGGCATTAAATCTCATGTTTCTCGGCTGCAACCAAACATTAACAATCAGTTCCATCTATTCTAAAGCCTAACAAAAAGAAAAAAAAGGGCAGCCGCTGCACTAAAACTACCGCTATGCGCGGTGTCCGGAGAAAGGCCCTGCCACAAGGGTGTATCGTACGCAGCCTTACCTTGCATTTTTGGCAGAGGCTGTTTCCAAGGGTTGAACCCGCGACCTCCTGGTCACATGGCAGCAACTTTACCAGTTACTCCAAGGCTCCCCTTCTAAAGCCTAACAAAAAGAACACTAAAAAATCTTTACATCAAGGTTTGCATCAGCCAGAGGAGTAAAAGCAAGTTCCACATCATTAAGTGCACTGCAATTCAAATTCGAACCACATGCAGTTCCTATTATAGAGAGGCAAAAAATCAAAAAATTGTCAAGGTAAGTGTATCCTATTTACCAAAAAAATGAATTCAAATTTTCATACCATTGACCACCCTCATTGGGTGTATGCTTGCTTGTGCATGATAAGAATCGAATTCCTTCACTACTTGTACTTGCAGGCTTTCTATCTCAACAAGTGAAGGATATAGATAAGCATCCCTCAATAAGACAGAGAACCTTGCAGTTTCACCAGCAACAGAGTCATTTAGACCCGACCCATTAACAATACTATTCATTCCATCACAATAACCTATAAAATTTGAAATAGTAGATCAGAAGCTAAATACTGGAAATGTACCTACTCTGATGCATAGCTTCATACGCAGAAGGAATATTAAGATGATAAAGTATCAGAAGGTAACTGCAGCAGAACAAGCTACTTATTGCATTAGCAAGCAGTTAAGAGTTCAATCTGGTACCCCGAAGAGGTAGGGAGGCTTTGCTTTTCTGAAATATTCTATCCCTAATTTGAGACTATTCACAATGTTACCTGCTAATGGAACCTTCGACATAATTTCTTTTCAGTGAGAAGTTCCTTTGATTCTAAAATCTAATCATACGTGAACTGCTAAAGTGCTAACCATGTGACACATAAGCAACTGAAAGAAATAACTCCATAGATACCTAAGCTAATAGACATAAACATAACGCGCACAACAACCAAAATTTAGAACATTTTGTTGATATGAGAGGGATAATAAGCATAATGGAATGAAACCAAGAAATGTAAGTGGCAGCAAAAGCAGTCGCTAAAGTACCTATATACACAGTAAAATGAAACGGCATTGTTGAGATGGAATTATTCTGCTCTTTGTGATATATCATAAGTTTGAAGTCCCCTGGTTCCTTTAGGCTGAAGGAGAACAACTGGATACCCAGGCCGACCTGCCTGAATTGCATATCTGTCACAGGAATAATCAAATCTGTCCCATTTTCAATAACTTCAACATCAAATTCATACAACCCTGGAACAAGATTTCCATATTGATCGTGCTGGTGGATAAAACCTTCTACAAGAGAAAATATTTGGAAGTATTTTGTTTCAAGTTCCCACTGCAACAAACATTTTGAAACATCCAGAGATCCTGCAAGATGAACCTAAGAACCTGTTAATATCCAAAAGAAGCACTCACTACAGAAAAGGGCAACAGAAGTATTCATCAAAAGTTTATAAAAAGATGGAGCGAAATCACTTTTTTATTAAAGGACAAATAAGATTCAGAGTCGAACGAAAGAAAATAGAAGAAAAATCAATTACAACTTTATCAATGTGCCAGCATCCTTTGATAAGTGTTGAAGAGAATTTCTAATAACAACAACAACAAATCCATTGTATTCCCACCAAGTGAGGTCGGGGGTTAAAATGTACGCAGTCCATACCGCTACCTCCGAAGAAGTAGCGGTACTATGAACATTGTTGCTAGAACTATAAGACAAAAAAATATCATCAGCCTTATGCTTAGATGACTCACCTGGGTTCACTATGAACATTAGTGGACAACCACTCAATGTTTGGTTGTCTCCTTCTATATTAAGGAAAAGACTTCCAGCTGTAGCTACAACAAACTCCGCCACAAGATAACCAAATACATCCCATCCTTTATTGGTGAAATTGAGCATAGCTGCAATGGAACCATTGAAAGTAGATATAGATGATGTAAAGTTGTAAGTGTTCAGTCCTTCATGACTTGCAGAAGATATATTATTCCCAAATGCATCTTTAGGAAGAATCATAATTGAAGCTTTCGTCCCTGCTGCAAATTCACTCACTCCATTTTTCCATGACACTACACTTGCAGATGGATAGATGCTACCTTCATAATTAAGTAAGGAACAGATGATAAGATAAAACACCATTGACGTTAACAAAAAAAAATACTCCGTATTTATTTTACCATTAACTTCATTATTATATTGACGTTAACAAAAAATATTTATTTTTTTTACCATTAACTTCATTATTATATTGACGATAACAAAAAAATATTTATTTTACCATTAACTTCATTATTAGACAATGCGCATGTAGAACACATGAAATTTATCCAACAAAGAAAAACTGCTCCATCGGATGCTTATACATACCAATATCTG
The DNA here is from genome assembly GCF_002878395.1 of Capsicum annuum. NCBI lineage: Eukaryota > Viridiplantae > Streptophyta > Magnoliopsida > Solanales > Solanaceae > Capsicum > Capsicum annuum. The sequence continues at coordinate 137,714,501 of NC_061111.1, forward strand.
ATATTATAGTCAACAATGAAATTTGAATAACATGATTCAGTGAATTAAAGAACCTGGGGTGACTTGAAAATGCAGTGAAGAATCAAAAACATTGAAGTGATCATCAGTGATCAGCACATTGAACAACCCGGTCATGATGGGAACGAAAGAAATCGTCCAATCCCCAAAATTACCACCAAAATTTGATGAAACGCCAGAAATGTAAGAACTGTTTCCCATTTTATCATTGACACTGATGTTGGGATTGAAAGGGTGCTTCACTTTGGCAGGATCAAAATTTTCAATAACCTTGACCATTATGGTTGCCACAGCCCCAGCAACATATGTACCATTGTTGTCCAACCAACTAAATGCAAAACTAGGAACTGGCATATCTTCTGCCAAATGAAAAATCAAAGGATGTTTGTTAATTACTCATTTTGTATACTCCCTCCATCCCAATATAAGTGGCACCTTTCAAATTTCAAGATTCAACCAAGTTTTTCTTTAACAATAACTTTTTCATATATGACATGGTATTTTTTACTCAGTTTTCAAATATGTTTATTTTGAAAAGCAGGGAGTACTCTTTATTTGATTTTGCACCCATTTTGTTTTAAATTCTTTCTCTATTGACTTATATATAGTACCGTTGGGTGAGGAGTCTGCAATACCTGATAATGAAAGTTGATGAGTTAAAGAGGGAAAAAGAGAGACGAAGAACACTAAGATGGTGCAAAAGAGAAGTTGATTCGCCATAGATGATCAGAAAGAGAGCGGGAGAAATCTGAGCGGTTTACATGAAAAGTTAAGAGCGGTTTGCTTCTTTTTTCACATCTAACAAAACTTGCACATTAACACCATAAAAAAACTGTATTTGTCTTTAAAAATTAAATCTATTTATATATATCTATTCTATTTATATTTAATTATATGAAAGACAAACTGTCACATATTAACACCATAAAAAAACTATATTTAGCATCATTAAAAATTTAAAAATTAAAATAATCTAAATCTATATATCATAGAAAAGATAAAACTGTCACATGTTAACACCATAAAAAAGTTATATTATCCATAAAAATTAAATCTATTTATATATATTTATTCATATATAATAGGAGAGGCAAAACTTGTTAGAGTGGGTAAAAGTCTCACATTGGCTGAAGAATGGACTAGTGGTTTGCTTATATGGACTTGGGTAATCCTCACCTCATGAGCTAGTTTTTGGGGTGTGAGTTAGGTCCAAGATCAATTTTGACATGGTATCAGAGTCAGGTTCATTTCCGTTTTGGACTCCCGGTCCACGCGCTAGTGTCAGTTGGGCCTGGGCATGAGGGGGGTGTTAAAGTGGGTAAGTGTTAAAGTGGGTAAAACTCCCACATTGGCTGGAGAATGGACTAATGGTTTGCTTATATGGACTTGGATAATCCTCACCTCTTGAGCTAACTTTTGAGGTTGAGTTAGCCCCAAGGTCCATTCTTGACAAAACTGTCACATGTACTGTATTTAAAAATCTATTTATTTTTTATATATAATAGGTGAGTCAAAACTGTCACATGTTAACAATATAAAAAACCTGTATTTATCATTAAAAATTTAAAAACTAAAATAATAATTTGTAAATCAATAATTATCACATGTCAACCATAAAAACAATAATCATTTATATATAATAGGAAAGACAAAAATGTCACATGTTAACACCATAAAAAATTATATTTGTCATTAAAAATTTAAGAGAAAAGACATTTCCCCCCCTGAACTTGTCGTCACAACTTACTTTAGCACTTAAACTTAACTTCCATTTATTTACCCCCTTAACAACTTTCAAATGAATTAAATTCCTCCCTATAGCTGACGTGGCAAGAAAAAAAAGAGCGAGTGAATTTTCATTTTTAAAAAGACCACTTTATTGCTATTATTATTATTATTATTATTATTATTATTATTATTATTATTATACATACATACATACATACATACATACATACATACATACATATAGACATTATTATTATTATTATTATTATTATTATTATTATTATTATTATTAT